>NC_092286.1:18713483-18738483 GCF_036320965.1 Panulirus ornatus | reverse complement strand
TGGATCTGTTAGCGGATGGAACCATGGAAGCGGAAGTGGATCATAGGGTGGGGGAGGGGGCGAAAATTCTGGGAGCCTTGAAGAATGTGTGGAAGTCGAGAACATTATCTCGGAAAGCAAAAACGGGTATGTTTGAAGGAATAGTGGTTCCAACAATGTTGTATGGTTGCGAGGCGTGGGCTATGGATAGAGTTGTGCGCAGGAGGATGGATGTGCTGGAAATGAGATGTTTGAGGACAATGTTTGGTGTAAGGTGGTTTGATCGAGTAAGTAACGTAAGGGTAAGAGAGATGTGTGGAAATAGAAAGAGCGTGGTTGAGAGAGCAGAAGAGGGGGTTTTGAAATGGTTTGGGCACATGGAGAGAATGAGTGAGGAAAGATTGACCAAGAGGATATATGTGTCGGAGGTGGAGGGAACGAGGAGAAGAGGGAGACCAAATTGGAGGTGGAAAGATGGAGTGAAAAAGATTTTGTGTGATCGGGGCCTGAACATGCAGGAGGGTGAAAGGCGTGCAAGGAATAGAGTGAATTGGAGCGATGTGGTATACCGGGGTTGACGTGCTGTCAGTGGATTGAATCAAGGCATGTGAAGCGTCTGGGGTAAACCATGGAAAGCTGCGTAGGTATGTATATTTGCGTGTGTGGACGTATGTATATACATGTGTATGGGGGTGGTTTGGGCCATTTCTTTCGTTTGTTTCCTTGCGCTACCTCGCAAACGCGGGAGACAGCGACAAAGCAAAAAAAAAAAAAATATATATATATATATATATATATATATATATATGTCTGTGTGTGTGTGTGTGTGTGTGTGTGTGTGTGTGTGTGTGTGTGTGTGTGTGTAATGCACCGAAACCACAGCCTCCTTTCCACATCCAGGCCCAAAAAACTTTCCATGGTTTACCCCAGACGCTTCACATGCCCTGGTTCAATCCATTGACAATGGAAGTGGAAGTGACTCACAGAGTGGGGGGATGGACGAAGGTTCTGGAAGCGTTGAAGAATGTGTTGAAGGCGAGAACGTTATCTCGGACAGCAAGAATGGGAATGTTTGATGGAATAGTGGTTCCAACTATATCATATGGTTGCGAGTCGTGGGCTATAGATACGGTTGTGTATAGTAAGGTGGATGTGTTGGAAATGAGATGTTTGAGGACAATATGTGGTGTGAGATGGTTTCATCGAGTAAGTAATGAAAGGGCAAGAGAGATGTATGGTAACAAGAAGAGTGTGGTTTAGAGCAGAGGAGAGTGTATTGAAATGTTTTGGTCGCATGGAGAAAATGAATAATTGACAAAGAGGATATATATGTCAGAGGTGGAGGGAACGAGGAGAAGTAGGGGACCAATTTGGAGGTAGAAGGATAGAGTGAAAAAGATTTTGAGGGATCGGGGCCTGAACATACAGGAGGGTGAAAGGCATGCAAGGAATAGAGTGAATTGGAACGATGAGGTATACCGGGGTCTACGTGCTGCCAGTGGATTGAACAGCGAATATGAAGCGTCTGGGGTAAACCTTTTAAAGTCTTGTGGGGCCTGGATGCGGAAAGGAAGTTGTGGTTTCGGTGGAATACACATGACAGCTAGAGACTAAGTGTGAACGAATGTGGCCTTTGTTGTCTTTTCCTAGGGTTACCTCGCTAACGCGGGAGCTAGCGAATAAGTATATAAAAAAGAAAAAAAAATTGTATATATATATATATATATATATATATATATATATATATATTTTTTTTTTTTTTTTTTTTTTCTTTTTTTATACTATTCGCCATTTCCCGCGCCAGCGAGGTAGCGTCAAGAACAGAGGACTGAGCCTTTGAGGGAATATCCTCACCTGGCCTTTTCTCTGTTCCTTCTTTTGGAAAATTAAAAAAAACGAGAGGGGAGGATTTCCAGCCCCTCCAGTCCCTCCCCTTATAGTCGCCTTCTGAGACACGCAGGGAATACGCGGGAAGTATTCTTTCTCCCCTATCCCCAGGGATAATATATATATATATATATGTATGTATATATATATGAGAGCCTTTGCTTGGAGAAGGATAGTTTTAAAAGTGAAAAAAAAGAACACATTGACGCCAGAACCGCAGGAAGTGGAAGGCTGCCGGGTTTTGTGAAGTCATCCACGGCAGCAAAGCCACGTTCCTGTGCAAAATCTATACTATCATTTATTTACAGCGACTGGTTCAGTGCAATTTTTACTGTTGTAACAGACTCATACCAAGGCAGGCTGTGTCATGTGAATCAGACACAGAAATACTGCGTACAATGCGTAACAGGATAACAAGTTTACCTTAGGTAGGTGGGCGTCCCTGACCTATTTTGCTGGTTTACCGATCTGAATTTGGGCACTACCAACATAGCCCCACAAAAACTGTGTGTGACTTGGATGATGTCGGTGTACCTGCAGCCAGATTCCTCAAATGCTGCATTTTCGTATTGGTGATTGGAGTGTGTGAGGAGGAGACGATGAATGTTAGAAGATGAAGGTTTTGGAAGTTTTCCAAAAAAGGAAGAATATCATCGATTTTGGGAAGACAAGACTGAGAAATGGTGGGCTCTTTGGATGGGATGATGTGAAATGTGTAGAAAAATCCCTGAGCAGTAAAATATGATTGTGTAAAGAGCTTTTGGCGTTGTTAATGAAAGAAGTATGAAGTTAAGAAGGTCTGTAATGTCGTCGATGAAAATGTCTCCATTCAAATTATTTTCATGATGTAATTGCTTAAGTGTGTTTGGTTGTACACAGCGAGTATACAAAGGGTATCACTGGATCCACCTTACATCTCAACATTCCTTTAAATAGTAACATCTAAATCAACTTATAGGGATAATGTTTTCTGTTCTGTGTCAGTGAAAATAGCTTTGAAAAATACGGAACCGATTAGAATTATTTATCTTGTAACATTCTCGTTTTCCTTGAAAAGTATTGTCTCTGTACATGCTTTGGAACCCCGTATTAGATAATGAGATGGGTATGACGACCCAAGATTCTGTTCATAGCGGGGAATAACTTACTTTCCTGGAGATGATGGAACTTCCAGACTGTTTAACGAATGTGAACAATTAAAGTGAAATCAAGGGAGCGAGATTCTCATTAAACTGATGTTGTCACCCAGGCGGAAGTGGCGGAGTAAACGCAATTAGAAAAGACGACACAGTTATGCAATAAAGGCGTTGGGAAACCGCCGAAACACCAGCTAATAGCCAAAAATTGCCATTCAAGACTGAACTAGAGGCAATAAAAGCGTATACTGGCAAGAAGTGTGGCATTAAGTCCCTGCCAGTGTGCAGAGTGTGAGGTGGAACATACAGGGCGGGATAGAAAGTTAGGAAATGTATATATTCTCAAGATCGTGTTAAAGGATTGGTGAGAACAGTGTCAGCTCGCACATGCTTTCCATATACGGCAGCCACCAATGATGACACTCGTCAACAAGCAATATGTCCTTACTCTAGCCTGGAGCAGTTCAAACTCCTTTGATAACTAGGTTTAAGAATACCAGATGTAATTTGCTTTAGATGTGTTAGGGTCGGGAAACCCCTAACAGCTTAGATCACCCTATATTGATTATTCAACTTACCAATATCCATCTACTTACAAATAACCCAAAGAAGTAGTACCTCTGTCGCGCCAGGTAGAGTTTTCTCATACAGAACAAACCGAAGTACTTTAGTATACAGTGAAGGTGTATTTTTGACACTATAGCTTTTTTTTTCCTATAATGGGTCAAAACTTCAGAAAGAACCGGAAAATGACTTTATCTCCGCAGATTTTAGCAGCAACATAATCATACTGTTTAAACACCACAGTGACGAATAGCAACAAGCCAGATGATAAAGAACAGAATTATTCACTACATTCGATCCTAAACGGCAGTTGAAATCAAACTATGTTTTGAAGCTGAATATTTACATAATTCACAGATGTTATGATGTTCCACTAAAATACAGTCTGAAAGGTATTCTAGGCCCAGTGTGAGCCAAAAGTCACTGTGCACCTATACTACAAATGATAAAACCACCTCATTCACAGTATTATTGTTACAATAAATGACTTACGTGACTTTTGGCACTTATGGTGACCGATCTCCCTCTTCTTCTCGATTAAGAAAGGCTGCTGAACCTTATGATTTATCTACTGTGATCATACAGGCAAACAGCTACACATATCCTAACCTGTGTATTATATGTAGGACAAGTGTGATCATATCTCGTGTCTTGTTCCTAACATCACGAGTTACTTAAGTATAAACAAGTCTTTCTTCCTCCTGGTAAAATGAGCTCACTAAGTTTGATCTTTATTCAGACTTTTAGGTGACCTCTAGTTCGACGTCCTCCAGTTGCACTTAATTGCAAGACGTACACTACAACTGCTAAATTTCCCATGACATACGTAACCTTGTCGACTGAGATCTTCCTAAGGAGAATCTAGATTTTCTTAGATCATATACAATAACTGGAACAACTTATATTCTACAGTGAAAAAGGGAGAAGCGAAATTGTCCCCTTATGGTAAAGTTTTGACACAATACTCGACCTGCTGCTACGGAGGAAAACAAAATTCACATATGATCAATTTACATATATGATGCCCAAGGCAGCTGTTGACTAGATGATGCTGCCCTCTATGATCTGTGAATAATTTAGACTCTAAAAACGTTACCTCGCACGCGTGCTAATTTCTTGCTCCTGTTGTGTCACCAAGGGAAATGATCACTAACGCCGTTGTCACAGTGGTTTTACGAAATAACTAGTTGGAGGACCAAAAGGGGAATGAGATTTTGCCTTTAACAGTCAAACATTTTTCAGAAACTTTGGACTGGCAACTCATAATCGACAGATGAAGTGCATACTTTATGTTAAATACGAAATAAAGCTATACACAACACATGGTACTCTCGGTCCAGAGTCGTGTCGGGTGGGTGTGGGACCCATGTCACCTCTAGACTGTAGGGCATCACCCTCACCAAGTTATACTAAACGGCTAAACTAACTTGAATCTCAGGATACATAGAGAAAACACACTGCCTCACCTCCACCAGATAACCACTAAAATTACACACACACACACACACACACACACACACACACACACACACATACACAACACACACACACACACACACACACACACACACACACACACACACACACACACACACACACACACACACACACACACACACACACACACACACAAACAAACAAACAAACAAACAATATTTCCCGAATATTTTCTTCTCTGTCAAGACCTCAGTTGATACGTCACTCCCAACTGTTGAAGACCAAGTGTCACTTGTCAAACTCATGGTTACTGTGACTACGGTAGCTGAACCCGAGCATCTAGTAAGGGAGTGAACGCAGCAAGAGATCTGTTCTTACTATATGAAGGGAGCGAGAGCTGGGTCTCCTCAGCACTAGATTTGATTAGACCACATGAACCACTTGATATGCAAGCGGCCAACCACTCACTCTTGAGTCAGAACTACAGAAAGTTAGCCTGGAAAGTAACTAACTAGAACTGTAACAAACTGCAGCAGCATCTCCTGAGCTTTCGTCCCCGATCCATCTGCATTCCCTCTACATAAGGGGTAAAAGCATCTAGCGAGGCCGGCCTGTTAGTCTTACCCGAGTTGTAGAAGTATCTTAATAGAGAGCCAGAGTTTATCATTATATAGCAAACAGGTCAGTGAGGGTCACGTTGGTATGTCATAAGGTAAGAATTGGTCCAAGAATATAAAGGAATGATAAACAGTCATTCGTTGCGTCGGTAACGATATCAAAGCGTATACAAATGCACCTCCGGACCTGTTCTTTCTCATAAATCTCTTCGTAAGGAGTGTGATAACTACTGTGGGGTGTTCAGTACAACTTGATGAAGAATATCTATGATGTGGTAAACCAGTGAGGATAGCATTCGAGTTAGAGACGAGAACAGTGAACGTCTCTGTCGACTCATAGATATGGGTGTCCTGATGTTCACACACACATGATATAGACTGCAAAGTGTTCTTTCTGGTCACTAGTCAGTATCCTGGGCGTTCCAAACCACAGCTGGACGAAGTGACAAGCTCATAATCGGCCAAGTAACATGTGAGTAATGCAAGCGTTCCTGACACGATTACGATGAAATGAAAATTCCAATGAACTGAATGATGAGGGACCTAGGCGTCCTAACCATCCATCAGCAGCACGATGGTATCAGTGTGTCAACTAACAAAGAAGACAACATCTAAAGCAAGTCAGAAACCTATTAAGAAATATTAAAAAGTCAAGCGAGAGGACCGGAACAAATCTACAAATGTAAACTTTATTTTTCGTTTCTGTGCGATGCTTAAGGTATACGAAAATGTCAACTTGTTGTGTCATCTTGGTTCAGCTGTGATCTACAGTTAGAATTTGCTTTAAATCATTTGTTTACAATTTGCTTTTATCTTATTGCATCTGTCACTTCTGGGGCGGACTATCCCATCAGATCCAGGTCATCCTGGTAAAACATCCTCGTAAATTTCCTTCAACGTAAGGCTGGCCCGTAACGTCTTCATCTCCTCTGACTTGTGTGTACACTAACCGATCATTCAATCCCTCACAGGCTCGGGCAGCGCTTTTTTGTGCATCTATCCCGCCTGCGATGTATGTGTCTGGCTCCCTCTTCTCCACCATGCTTACTCATTACCTTAGAAAGATCTGACTGAGAATTTCAAGATACACCTTCCCCTTAGCTTAAGGATAAAGACAGACACAGTACGATAAAGGACATAAATAGATATCAGAACGATTCCATAAACACTATGAGAAGTGTAATGTTAGGGATGAGAGATGTGAGACCAGTCGATATGTCTGAGGATTCAGAAGCAGGGAAAATCATATGTTGAGATGCTGAGGGTCTTCTAATTAATTGCAACTTGGGCATGATGCGGAGATAATGAGTAAGCAAATATCTTTTGCGTCGTCGTTATCACTAGTGTGGAGTCTTAAGATAATCCAGAAGGAAAAGAATTATAATCGACGATGAGTCATGGAGGACAACATATAGTATAGGAATGACGATAATCTTGCTAAAGCTGGTGTTACAGAACCTCCACAAGAGACATGTTCACGATCTGGGGAATTATCGTTATAATGAACAAAGACACACATTACAGTGAAATATTTCTGTGTTAGTTTCGTTATGGCTGTCGTGTTTGTTAAGGATAATTCTGAAACAACGATCGAAATGTCCTCTAAATACACGATCGTTAATGACAGACCCCATGAATGTGGGTAGGATTCTCAGCTAAGATGATCTTTCTCTTCACGTATCATCAGTTCCAGGTAAGGAAAGGATTGCTGGATTCCAGGAAAGGGAATAAAGTTTCGAGCTTCACCGCAGAATGTACTGGCCTGAATGATGATAAGTCAACAACAACCGTGGTACTTGGCAGGAGGAGAGTCTGCCTGAAGTGCCTCTCTGCCAAGCTGGGATGGTGAATGTGGTAAAGATGAAGATAAAAAATAGAAATTGCGATCACAAACTAGCATGGCCGTCATCAGTGCCGAGGTCTAGTGTTTGCCACACATATCACTGAACAAACTGGATATATGTGAAGCCAATTAATGGTGGCTGTGCTTCAAAAAGACATATTAAGATATCCTAAAAGCTAAGAATTGCGTATAGCTTTAGAAAAAGTACAAAGCTGATGGATATCATACATATCCGTTTTCTGTTGTTGGTAAAGTGACAGACCATAACACTCATTCAGTGGGTGTTGATCTTATCTGAATGTTGACTCTACATTACTTTAATCGCACAATATCTTCATCTGTGTCCTAAGTGACAGTCATGGCATACCAGTACAATACTATCAAATTGCATGACCGTAAGTAAATTCATTAAATTCATTGTCAACTGATGCGATTAAGAACTGTTATGTTATACAGCGACAAAGATGTTACTTGTTACAAAGACTTTGCAATGTACAGCACTGAGTAACCCAGACCTGCATAGTGCTGTAAGTGTTTAAGGGTTTAGTGTGTGTGTGTGTGTGTGTGTGTGTGTATCGCTCCTGCTGAAGAATGCACGTACTTGAGATGGTTGCCATTAGTTGCCAGAACATTAGTTGCCACTGGATTCATTTGACACTTTCGTTGTTTGCTTGTCCTATTTGTAAGATATTCAACTTCGTTTCATTTGTAGAAGTCCAGCATAGCGTTATCATACTACCAACCTCGCCTGCTTACGTTAAATATATACCAAACTCTCTACACAGAACTCACATATGCATCAGCTGATAAGAGCGACCCTCCAACCCAGCTAGCGGCATTAATGCTTCATATCAGTGGTGTGGACGTCATCAGTGCCTCACATCAGTGGTGTGGACGTCATCAGTGCCTCATATCAGTGGTGTGGACGTCATCAGTGCCTCATATCAGTGGTGTGGACGTCATCAGTGCCTCATATCAGTGGTGTGGACGTCATCAGTGCCTCATATCAGTGGTGTGGACGTCATCAGTGCCCCACATCAGTGGTGTGGACGTCATCAGTGCCTCACATCAGTAGTGTGGACGTCATCAGTGCCTCAAATCAGTGGTGTGGACGTCATCAGTGCCTCACATCAGTGGTGTGGACGTCATCAGTGCCTCACATCAGTGGTGTGGACATCATCAGTGCTTCATAGCAGTGGTGTGGACGTCATCAGTGCCTCATATCAGTGGTGCGGACGTCATCAGTGCCTCATATCAGTGGTGTGGACGTCATCAGTGCCTCATATCAGTGGTGTGGACGTCATCAGTGCCTCACATCAGTGGTGCGGACGTCATCAGTGCCTCACATCAGTGGTATGGACGTCATCAGTGCCTCATATCAGTGGTGTGGACGTCATCAGTGCCTCACATCGGTGGTGCGGACGTCATCAGTGCCTCACATCAGTGGTATGGACGTCATCAGTGCCTCATATCAGTGGTATGGACGTCATCAGTGCCTCACATCAGTGGTGCGGACGTCATCAGTGCCTCACATCAGTGGTATGGACGTCATCAGTGCCTCACATCAGTGGTGTGGACGTCATCAGTGCCTCACATCAGTGGTGTGGACGTCATCAGTGCCTCGTATATTAGGTGGTCGCGTCATACAGCTGCACGTGATGCACCTCCCTCACTCATTTTCATAATCTGTACCATCACTATTATTTTTCGCAATGTTTTTCTTGGCTTGGTCGACGGCAAATGCTTTTTAGACATATATCAGGAATTCTACCCTTCACTAGCGTTGAAATCATAATAGTGTTTTCTGGTATGGTTTTCCTGAAATAGTCAGTTAGTGAAGAAATTTGGAGGAAACATCTTTAGTTCTAGGTTCAGGAGCCAATAGGGTTAAATTCACATGACTACAGAACGCACATCTCACTTGAAACATGTTTAGCGTAGAATACCGGAAAGAGAAAATCCTTAGCTTTAGCACTCTGACGCGTTACATCGTTTAGGATGAGCCATCTTAGCAGCAATCTCTTGGCTTGGAACTTCGCAAGGGAACTTGAGAAAATTTGGTCGGGGGAATTTGTGAGTTGAGGTTACTGAAGTGTGAGGCAGGGATGAGCTCTTGATTTCTACTTGGTCGTTAGTTATGGAGCAGTTTGGGTGGAAGGGTCCAGTACTGTAGTATAAAGCTGAGTGCCGAGCATGTTCAGGTGGGAGTGTTTGAGAGGATCTTTTTTTTCACAATGTAGGTGTTGAATGATTGTGGTTGCTGGGCAGCCAGTGATTGTTCTGAATACACCATTTCGGATAGTTAACAGATTTGTTATATTCACTCTTGACAGGAAGGTAGACTAGATGGGTGGGGCGTAGGTTCAAGTGGAGCTGGCTGATATGTTTGTAGAGGATGTTAAGGTAATCTTATTCTTGTCCCAGTCTGATGCCAGTTAATGTTCTGACGGCATTCAGTTACTGTGCTGTTTTTGTGATGATGTTGCTGGTGTGCGGAGTGAATGCCATGTTGGTATACTGTAAGATGACATAATGTAGGGAGATGATATCACCTCTCATGAAATTTAAGACTGAATTCCATATACTGTGTGTGTGCCTGATTGTTAATTTGCTCTCATATGTTTTGTAAATTTTGTTTTTTGTGTTTATGGCTGTATAGCTTGGTTGGTTTGAGTGGTAGAAGTGTTATGTGGTCAAAGTATGATTCGTGTAGTGTGTTCCAGGTGGTTGAGTGGTAGAGGTGGTATGTGGTCAAAGTATGATTCGTGTCGTGTGTTCCAGGTGGTTCACTATAGGTAGTGCAGGTGAACAAAGATTAATGTATGGTGAGAGATTCTGCCAGAATAGGTGGGCTGGGAGATCTTGTTGGCTGGTTCCTTTGGAAGGAAATTGAAGGGATTCACTCAGTTCATGAGCAGTTCTATCTAGCGTTCTTGGATGTTATTAATGAGCAACGCAGGATGGTGGACATTGAACTCTCTACATGGGGAGAAAATTTCAATTTCAAATTCAAGATAGTCTTTGACATGTAAACTGTACATAATGAGAACATGCTAACTTGCTTGCACACCCACCCAACACTTGCCTGAGGAAGGTGTTTGGTTAACTGGAATGTTCTCCAGATGGGGAAGGGATCTGGGAGGATATTTGGAAGGGTGAGAGATATATAGGTAGGATCTATTTTGTAATAGTTTTGTGGATTGTATTCAACAAATGATGCTGCTTTGTCTGTGACATTACGTTACCTGAGTAGTGTCAGTGAAATGGATGTTGTGGTATACTGGTGTTATGAGTCCTCCTCCTGGTCCTTGATATCTGTCTTGTCCTGGCGTCGTGTAATCAAAGTAAGGAAGGAGGAAAGATCTAGTTGCACGTCTGTTTTCTTGGACGAGGGCTATCTGCATGTGAGGTTCTTGAAGAAAGTTGAATACTTTTGTGTGCTTTTTCTATTGTTGTTTGAGCTGAATTGTGCAATGTTTTCTAGTTAAATGGGGTTCTTTGGTATAGTGTAGTGTGTGGTTTTGCATTTTTTACTGTTGGTTGATGGTTGTTTCTGTTGGGTGTTTGTGCATAAAGTTACAACTCACTACTTGTACGTAGTCATCAATGGAGTGGAACGATGTGAAATAAAAGTCATACCACTTGGTGAACGGATTTTGGTTATGTAGGTACTAGGATGATGCTAATGTCACAGGCTTATGATAACAGCTGGAGCACGATGGCAGTGGCATCATATGTATCCTATATCTCTTATACATAATACGACAAAGACCTGCTGTTGTCTGTGACATGTTCAACTAATGTCAAAGAAATATCTATTTTCCATTACTGAACGGCATCTGTCATACTTCCTAAGAGAATATAATGAACATCATTTAGCCATCAATCAGATGTATATTCTCATAGAGGCAGCATATGCTACCTTAACTATGAATCACATATTAAGCAAGTTTATATACGAAATGAAACAAGCAGCAGGCAGTCCCAACAACGTTATTAGGATGCAAGGCATATGTTATAGATAAGGATGTGGGGAGGAGGATGGATGTGTTCGAAATGAAACGTTTGAGGACATTATGTGGTTTCAGATGGTTTAGACGAGTAAATAATAGAAGGGTAAGAGAAAGGTATGTTATTAAGGACACTGTGGTGGAGAAAGCAGAATGGTGTGCTAAAATGGTTTGTACATATGGAGAGAATGAGAGAAGAGATGTTAACGAAGAGGATATATTGTCAGAAGAGGAGGGGATAAAGGGTGGGGACACCAAAATTGATGGAAAAATAGAGTTAAAAAGAATTTTCAGCGACCAAAAGATTGTGCATTAAGAGGATGAAAGAACTGCATGGGATAGAGAAAATCAGAACGATGAGATATACAGCGAGCGACGTACTGTGCGGCGTGAGGTATTCATGGAAAAGTCTTTGAGGCCTAGTTATGGACAAAAAGCCGCGCTTTCTGTGCATCCCGCATGAAAACATTATATATATATATATATATATATATATATATATATATATATATATATATATATATATATATGATAGGGTAATAGGGTAAGAGAGATGTGTGGTAATCTAAAGAGTGTGGTTGCGAGAGCAGATGAGGGTGCTTTGAAATGGTTCGGTCACATGGAAAGAATGAATGAGGAAAGATTGATCAAGAGGATATATGTGTCAGAGGTGGAGGGAACGAGGAGAAGTGGGAGACCAAATTGGATGTGGAGGGATGGAGTGAAAAAGATTTCGAGTGATCGGGGCCTAAACTTGCAGGAGGGTGAAAGGCGAGCAAGGAATAGACTGAATTGGAACGATGTGGTATACCGTGATCGACGTGCTGTCAATGGATTGAACCAGCTCATGTGAAGCGTCTGGGGTAAACCATGGAAAGTTCTGTGGGGCTTGGATGTGGTAAGGTAGCTGTGGTTTCGGTGCATTATTACATGACAGCTAGAGAGTGAGTGTGAACGAATATGGCCTTTGTTGTCTTTTCCTATCGCTACCTCGCACACATGAGGTGGGGTGGGGTGGGGGTTGGTGTTGTTATTTAGTGTGTGGTAGGGTGGCAATGGAAATGAATAAGGGCAGACAGTGCGAACTGTGTACAGATAAGGGGGCCAGGTGAAGATATTCCCTCAAAGGTCCCGTCCTCTGTTCATATATATATATATATATATATATATATATATATATATATATATATATATATATATATATATATATATATATATATATATATATATATATATATATGAAAATGAAATTGGAGTTCAGTAGGTGTTTAGATAACTTTATCTAAAATGTATTTTTTCTCTACATGCAGCCAACATGTTTTGGGAAGTGAGGGTGCCTTGTGGTTAAGGGAGTTTTGTGTGTGTGTTTGGAGGGGGAGGAGTATTTTTATGCTTCCGTTTCTTAATCTCTCATTCATGATGATTTGGTTGATGATAGGATGTAAATCGTGTCACCAGTATGTGGCTGGGATCGAACCCGGTACATTTAACTGGTGTCAGTTAGACCGTTACATGAATCTGGTTGTGGAAGCGGAAATACACACATTAAATTTTCTTTTTATCTACTTATCTATTTTTTCTTTTCTTTAATTTACGCTACTGTTTTTTCTTGTCTATGTACAGCGATATCTCTCTCCAGTGACCTTCAGTAACAGAAGACAAAAGACTGGAGAGGAGAGTTCGTCCTGTATCCCACACAGCAAATCCTGATGATCTTTAATCTACTTAAAATATGCATTATGCACAGTAATCTCATGACATTTGTAATTAATGAACGACCGTGGGTAAACTACAGAAGAGTAAATTCATATTTTCAATATGGTAGTTTTTAGTCTATGTCAACATCATGTACACTTCCTGTTGGGAGGCCAGTCATGGGAATCAGTTTAGTCTAATGGTTCAGAGATGAGTGATGAATATTTCCCCAGCCCAGTGGTTCCTGTCTATCACGGCTGCTGATGGTTGGAATAATAGAGTGCCAGTGAGCAGAGCTGGGATTCTGGTTCATTCGCACTACAGCTGACTGTATAGGAAATGTGTTTAAACAACAATAGTTCATGCTGCTGTTTCCTACCTTCACTTTCGTGGAACGACAGGAAGCACTCACTGTTCTCTCAACACTGTAAATGTCTGGTCCATGTTATGGAGAGAGCAGCATTATGCATTATTCCGCCTCGCAAGAGACTTACCCTTATGAAATATGCAAATTGTGGCACCCCTTGTATTAGCTAGTGGCTCACACCTAACCCAGCGTTCCCCAGAGAGATTCCAGGACAGACTATCATTCTGATATTTTTGTATTGTGTTGAAGTCAGCACCTGTTATAGGTGTTCGTTGTCTAGATTTCAGAGATAGGATCGTACACAATAGAGTATTCTGATGCCATTTTCTTGTATACATTATTATGTATCTAAACATTTGGGCAAAATGATAAGTTCATTATGCAAAGTACTCGGGAATGGGACGTTGAGGTGAATGGCACTAAACTAAAGCTCTCATATTTTCGTTTGAAAATGTGTGTCATTCCAGCGATGTGTGAGTTTGTGTGTTGTTAGTCGAAGCTTATGTAATCCATTTGTCTACAAGTAACGGTAAAAAGAAAGAAATATTCCACAAGGTATATACGTCGCTAAGAGCTTTACAATCATCAAGGGACAAACTGCAATAGCATGTTACTGTGTTTTGGACAGATGCTGTGGTGTGTGCTCGTTCTCTCATAAACGCAGAATGACCGAAAATGGTTGAGTACAAGCTTTTTCTCTTTCGTGATAAAGTTTTCATATTTCCCACGTAACATCATAACGTGAGGCAAATCAGTTACCACAGTCTCCTCCCCCACCTCTGAGTGATGGCCTCACATACCAGGATATATGGATCTTAATCCTCTGGCAAAGTGAGTCGTTATTCAGACATGTCAGGAAGGAGGGACTCAGACACAGATTCTTCCATGTTGCCACACAACTGCTCACAATGACTGAAAACTCTAGATTTTATACATTTCCTATAACATTCATGGGAAGTTTTCCAGATCAAGGGAAGTGATTAATTTTGTTTTATTTAATTGTCAAAGGATCTTCCTCGGATTGTAGATGCATGAGGAACTCAGAGAGGAATTCAACAGACTTGGCTAACCAGCAGAGTAATTTACGAATAAAAGGAATAGATAGAGTGAACACGATATATTAAGAACGTGTAAGTAGGGAAAACCCTTAGGCTGTGGCTTGGTTGAAGGTGATACTCATTCTGTACAGCCATGAAGAAAATATGACTTTGTGAACGAGATATAAATGAAGAAGTATTGCGTAGATGGGTTCACACGTAGTCAATGAGATGGCCTTGATTAGGGATTAAGTTACCTGTGCCTTCTCAACTAACATTGCAAAAAAAAAAAGAATTTTGTGTCTCAATCTGTAAGTAAGATGAACTTGAACAGTCTCAGACTGCAGGAGAGTGGGAGATGTTTCTTCCATAACTCTAATATTTCTCTACTGTCTCGAATTTAGTTAGACTTGGGCTGAGAGATCCACGTCTACGATATAGTGCAAATAAAGGCAGGTTTATAGTTATCATTATCGTACAAGTACAATAGTTTATAATGATTTGTTGTGATAGTCGTAACCTGACTTTACCTAGGCTCTGACTTGACTGTAATACATGGTGCTTGTGCCATGATGATGACTTGGTCAGCGCTCAACAGGAACCTGGATGTAAAAACGCTTTGGCATATATCTAAGACCTTTGGAAGTGTGTCTTGAGCCACCTGAAATCAAACCTTAACCTTAACTTTACCTGGCTGAGACTTGAAAGTAACTAGCTATATACATGACTGTGAACTGATTCTCATCTAATCATCTTTGCTAACATGATTAAGATATGAAGGTTATGAGACGGGGACAAGAACAAATCTAACTTGAGGATTTTCTAAAGACTTAAATAGGACTTGACTACTTGCAAACTCTTTGTGATTCACTTGGACCTGACCATGACTTCTGGGTCTGGCTGATGTAAAAGATTCTACGGCTCAGGTCAGCCAGCGTGAGGTGGATATTGCAAGACGGAGACCGTCTTCCCTCCGGCCTCGTCTTGGTAAACACTAGAATATCATTGTGTTGTGGTGGCTCCCTGCTCTCCAGTCCTGATGTTCCTTTTCTTTCGTGTTGCTAGAGTGCTGAGAAACTTTGGCTGGGGAGGTGCTTAAAGGACCAAGCTGATAAAGTGCTGATTAATTCGTGCTAAGAAAGTGTTGAGATGCTCAGGCTGGGGAGTTGCTGAGAAGCTTAAACTAGAGATGTGATTAGAAGTTAAAGTTAGCGAGGTGCTGAGAAACTTAAGCTGGGGAAATGCTAAGAGGCTCATGCTGAATAGGTGCTGAGAAACTCAGGCTAGGAAGGTACTGAGAGGCCCTGGCTGAGAAGGTGCTGAGAGGCCCAGGCTGAGTGGTGCTGAGAAACTCACTCTAGTGATGTGCTGAGGTGCTCATACTGGGGAGGTTATGATAAGCTCTGACCGGGGAGGTGCTGTGTGGTGTATGGTATTTGTTTTGTGTTGTTAGTGTCCTGCCTCCCTTTTCGTAGAAGTAGTTTCTTGTTGCCGGATATCCGATGCCCTTTTTGCAGTGGCTCAAGTTATTAAAACTTTAGACTAATGACGCTTGAGAAAGTTGTGAGAGCATGAGCGCCCAGAAGAGCCTAAAAAAGTTTTCATGGTGTGTCGACGATGGTGGATTTCAGAGTGTAACCTTTCTTGATAGTAGAGAGAGAGAGAGAGAGAGAGAGAGAGAGAGAGAGAGAGAGAGAGAGAGAGAGAGAGAGAGAGAGAGAGAGAGAGAGAGAGAGAGAGAGAGAGAGAGAGAGAGAGAGAGAGAGAGAGAGAGAGAGAGAGAGAGAGAGAGAGAGAGAGAGAATGGGGGCGAAACAAAACAGCCAGATTTACTTCACTCCAGCATAGCCATCACAAGCTGGCTGAAGGCTTGCAATTTTTCGGTGGATTTCTGTTTTGATATGCACATCATTGTCTTCCAACGGCATCTGGAGTTGAGTTTCTTTTTGATATTTCCAATATGTATACGACACGTAAAGCGCCATCACTTTGATAACCAGAGGATCTTGATATCTGTATGTTTCACAGATGGCGAACGTTCTGAACCAACTGATTATGACATGTGAAGGACTGGAGACGTATTGAGATGTAATGTTATTGGACAATATGATGGGAGAGAGTGAGAGGAGTGAGGGAGAATGAGAGAGATGTGAGGGGTGATGAGGTGTGATATGGCTCATGAGAGTTGAGAGAGAAAAAGCAAGAGGGATGTGAGTGATATGGTTTGATATGACCGAGGAATTTGGAGGAGGAGGAGAGGGATATGAGGGGTGAAGAGGCGTAATATAACATGGGTCTGTTGGAGGATATGAGGGAAAGTGAGAGGGATGAGAGGGGAAAGTGAGAGGGGATGTGAGGGTTGATGAGGTATGATATGACTGAGGGATTTGGAGGAGGATGGTAGGGAAAGTAAGAGGGATATCATGTGTGATGGGATGTTATGGTTATGATAATAATGGGAGGCATAACAAGAGATATGTGAAGGGTGACAGGGTGTAATGTTGCTACTGGATATGAGAATGATGGGAAGGAGAGTGAGAGGTTTGTGAGGGATGATAGGGCGTGAGGAAGGTGAAGTTTATGAGAGCTACTGCTCTCATGATATGCAAGTGTGTGTGTGTGTGTGTGTGTGTGTGTGTGTGTTATTACCTATTCTTACTGTACGAGTGGTGGGAGTTCTACACTTTTGATACCCCATCACATGACTTTTTTTGTATCCAACCTACAACACTTTAAAATTCTGCATGCAGTCCGCTTTCACAATATCATCATTCAATTCATTCTGTTTAACCACCAACCTTACACCATGATATGATAACTTTAAGTCTGCTTTCATAAATTTCATGTTTGATATCATGTTACGGCGTCTGGCTCTTCTATTCTTGGATTATTCAAGACTCCTTCACTGTTCACCTCATCTAATTGATTTCAGATTTTAATGACTGTGCTCAGGTTACCCGTTAGGATTTTGTTATTCAATACTGGTTACTTAAAGATCTTAAACTTTTTTCTGTTTCTCATTTGCCTTAATTCTGGTATAATCTCTGTTGCCATGATATGGATCCTCGAAATTTATTCTTTTTGCTTCCTGAAAAAAGAGTGATCAGATCTGAGAAGCATATTCTAGGTTTGGCCCAAAGTAGGATGTGGACAGCTTGCTGAATATTTCCTGTATGATGCTGTTGCATGTTAGTTATTCTTTTATTTGCCAGCAGAGAGTTTATCTCTTACTTTTTTCATTAAGGTGGGGACTCTGGTCACACATGAAGAACGATTTTCCAGCAGAGAGTTTATCTCTTACTTTTTTCATTAAGGTGGGGACTCTGGTCACACATTAAGAACGATTTCTACTTCAATTTCTATTTTTTCTCTTGTCAGTGGCCGACATGACACGGGCAAATAAGATGGCCTATCAAGATCACCTCGAGTGACAGGAAAAGTAGAATTATGGTGCTTTGCAAGTGTTTTATGACCAGATCCTTAAATGAGGAAAGATTATATAAAAAGGGAAAGGCAAAAGAAAGAAGAGAGTCCAACAGCTTAGCTGTTCAAGAGAAGGAGGCACCATGAAAGCCAATCTTCGAGTGGTCGGTCTCCACACAGTCGTTGTGGGAAGCAGCAACCATACTCGCGTCACGGGGTCTAAACCTTAAGGGTGGGGAAGCATGCAGGCAGTTCATGAGAATAATGACCAAATAGTACCCATGAAGCAGAGAGAGAGAGAGAGAGAGAGAGAGAGAGAGAGAGAGAGAGAGAGAGAGAGAGAGAGAGAGAGAGAGAGAGAGGCAACATCGCGGCGTATGGAGAGGGAAGGTTGAAGAGATATGATACCTTGAAAATTTATGAGACGAAAGAATTTTGATATTCCAATCCAGTTAACAGAGAGGTGAAGGAGCATTACTCCATACCTGGGTGAATAAAACTCCCTTGGATGCGAAACAGCTGCTTGCAAGGAAAATAGTTATATCATACATACAACATTCCCAGCTTTTGAAAAGCAGACGGACAGAGCGGAGGACATGTTCGGCTGCTGCAGCAACTTGTAAAGACAACCAGGAAGCCTTAGCTTAAATCAAGTGAGAGGGTCAGGGAGAATGGTTTGGTAAACAGACAAGAGGTAGTGAAAGCTTTCCAGAAGATAAAAGCCTGCAAGTCGGCGGGTTTGGAGGGTATTGCAGTGGGATTTATTTAAAAAGGGCGTGACTGTGTTTTTGACTGGTTGGTAAGGATATTCAGTGTATGTGTGGTTTATGGTGAAGTCCCTGAGGATTAGTGGAATGCATGCATAGTGCCGCTGTACAAAGGCAGAGGGGATAAAGCTGAATGTTCAATTTACAGCGGTACAAGTTTGTTCACTATTCCTGGGAAATCGTATGGGAGGGTATTGACTGAGAGAGTAAATGCATGTACAGAGCATTAGATTGGAGAAGAGCAGTGTGGTTTCACAAGTGATAGAGAATGTGTAGATCAAGTGTTTCCTTTCAAGAATATATGTGAGAAATACTCAGAAAATCAGATGGATTTGTACGTGGCATTTATGGATCTGGAGAAGGCATATGATAGGGTTGATAGAGATTATTTGTGAAAGGTATTAAGAGTATATGACGTGGGAGGTAAGTTGCTAAAAGCAGTGAAAAGTTTTTACCGAGGATGTAAGGCATGTGTTCGAGTAGGAAGAGAGGAAAGTGATTGGTTCCCAGTGAAGTTCGGTTTGCGGCAGGGGTATGTAATGTCTCCATGGTTATTTGATTTGTTTATGGATGGGGTGGTTAGGGAGGAGAATGCAAGAGTTTTGGAGAGAGGGGCAAGTACGCAGTCAATTGTGGATGAGAGAGCTTGGGAAGTGAGTCAGTTGTTGATCGCTGAGGATCCAGCACTGGTGGCTGAATCAGGTGAGAAACTGCAGAAGCTGGTGACTGAGTTTGGTAAAGTGTGTGAAACAAGAAAGTTGAGAGTAAATAAGTAAATTCATCTTCCGCAAAGCTTTCACTACCTCTTTTCTGTTTACCAAACCATTCTCCCTGACCCTTTCACTTCGCACACCACCTCGACCAAAACACCCTATATCTGCCACTCTATCATCAAACTCATTCAACAAACGTTCAAAATACTCACTCCATCTTCTCATTTCATCATTACTTGTTATCACCTCCCCATTTGCCCCTTTCACCGATGTTCTCATTTGTTCTCTTGTCTTACGCATGTTATTTACGTCCTTCCAAGACGTCTTTTAATGATACTCTCTCACTCCAACTCTCATTTGCCCTCTTATTTACCTCTTGCACCTTTTTCTGGACCTCCTGCCGCTTTCCTTTATATATCTCCCACTCATTTGCACTACTTTCCTGAAAAAATCATCCAAATGTATCTCTTTTCTCTTTCGCTAACAACCTTACTTCTTCATCCCATCACTCACTATCCTTTCTAATCTGCCCACCGCTCACCTTTCTCATACCATCACTGCTCCCCTAAATACATCCCATTCCTCCCCCCACTCCCCTAACGTCATTTGATCTGAAATTTTGCCATTCTACACTCAGTCTCTCTTGGTACTTCCTCACACAAGTGCCCTTTCCAAGTTAATTTCTCTCACCACTCTTTCTCCCTAGCATTTTCTCTTCTTTTCTGAAAATCTCTACAAATCTTCACCTTCGCCTCCACAAGATAATGTCTGACATCCCTTCAGCTGCCCCTTTCAGCACATTAACATCCAAAAGTCTCTCTTTTACACGCTTATCAATTAACACTTAATCCAATAACCCTCTGACCATCTCATCTACTCATATACGTATATACTTATGTATATATCTCTTTTAAACCAAGTATTTCCAATCACCAGGCCTTTTTCAGCGCACACTTCCACAAACTATTCACCAATTCCGTTTAGAGCACTGAATACCCCATGTACACCAATTAAACCCTGCTGCCACATTACTCACTCGCGTATTTGAATCATCCATCACTATAATCCGGTCTCATGCATCAAAGCTGCTAACACATTCACTCAAGTGCTCCCAGAACACTTGCATCTCATGATCTTTCCTCTCATGACCAAGTTCATAGGCACCAATAATCTCCCATCTCTCTCCATCCACTTTCATTTTTACCCACATCAATCTAGAACTTACTTTCTTACACTCTATCACATATTCCCACAACGCCTGCTTCAGGAGTAGCGCAACTCCTTCCTTAGTTCTTGTCGTCTCACCAACCCCTGACTTTACTCCTAAGACATTCCCAAACCACTCTTCCCCTTTATCCTTGAACTTCGTTTCACTCAGAGCCAAAATATCCAGGTTCCTTTCCACAAACATACCACCTAAATCTCCTTTTTTCTCATCTTGGTTACATCCACACATTCAGACACCGTAATCTGAGCCTTCAAGGAGGGTGAGCACTCCCCGCATGACTTCTTATTTTGTTTTTCCTTTTTGAAATTATATACAAGGAGGACACGCAAGGAATACGCAGGAATTATTCATTTTCCCCTATCCCCAGTGATAGGGGAAATAATCACATCATCAAGGGAGACACAGGAAAGAAATATAACAGTCAGTTGATACACTTTGAAGAGACGCTGTTAGGACGCCAAGTGGTAAACAAATGGTGTCCTGGTCCCTAAAATTGCCTGGCCCCTGCTGTTGGGTTACTATTGTTGTTTCACCCCTATTGTTACCGTGTCGGAATTGAAGTTATAAGTGCCTCCCGTAGACATGTTATTTGCTCGTTACCCTCACAGGGGACGAGCCTTGCACACTTTATTAATGGTGGATGAATACTCACTGACATCCTCACTTCTGTTCTGTGTAATGTAGGATGTCATTTGTTGTAATGCCAAGGCAGTTATTTCAGTTTCCTTGGTTCATTACTCCACTAATTCATTTTTTTTTTTTTTTACTTTTCCGGAAACCATTGAATTTATCGTAGTCATAGAAATTGTCACCTTCACAATTCTAATAATCTAAAGCTTTATTCATTACTAAATAAACCTTTCTACAAGAATATCCTCATTCGGTGCATATGTATTTATATTCTATTTATTAAACGTAACCACCGTCTCACGCGTACGAGGTAGCGCAAGGAAACAGATGAGAAATGGCCCAATCTACCCACATATACATGTGTATACATGACCGCCCACACACGCAAACATACATGCATATACTTTTCAACGTATGCATGCATATACATACACAGATATATACATGTATACACATAAACGTATCCACCCTTACGGCCTTCATCCATTCTCGTCGGCACCTCGCCACATATTAAGTAGCAAACCCCCACCCGAAGCAACGCAAGGATCAGACAAAACAAGGCCACATTCGTTTACACTCAGTCTAGCTGTCATCCAGGCCCCACAAACATTCAATGGTTTACTCTGGACTTTTCATATGGCCTAGTTCAATCCATTGTTAGCACGTCCAACCAGGCATACTACATAGTTCCAATTCACACCATTAATTGCAAGTATGTTCAGGCCCCGATCGCTCAAAATCTTTTTCACTCCATCCTTCCACCTCCAATTTGGTCTCCCGTTTCTCCTTCCCTCCACCTCTAACACATATATCCTCTTTCTCAATCTTTCCTCACTCATTCTCTCCATGTGTCCAAACCATTTCAGCACAGCCTCTTCTGCTTTCTCAACTACACTCTTTTTATTACAACACATCTCTCTTACCCTTTCATTACTTAATCAAACCACCTCGTACCATGTATTGCCCTCAAACATTTAGTTACAAACACATCCACTCTCCTCCGCATCCATAAAACATTATTGGAACCCCTATTCCTTCAAACATTCCCATTTTTACCTCCAAGATAATGTTCTCACATTCAAAGCTCCCAAGACCTTCGCTCCGTTCTCCACCCTGTGACTAACTTCCGCTTTCATGGTTCCATCTGCTGCTAAGTCCATTCCCAGGTATATAAAACACTTCAATTCCTCCAGTTTTTCTCCATTCAAACTTACTACCAAATCATCTTGACTCTCAGCACTACTGAACCTAATAACCATGCTCTTATTCACATTTACTTGCAACTTTCTCATTTCAAAAACTTTACCAAACTCAGTCACCAACTTCTGCAGTTTCTCACCCATCATCAGCGAACAACAACTGACTCACTTCCAGGCCATTTCATGCACAACAGACTGCATACTTGCCCCTCTATCCAGAACTCTTGCATTCACCTCCCTAACCACTCCATCTATAAACAAATTAAACAACCATGGAGACATCACGCAAATCTGCAAGAAACCGACTTTCGCTGCGAACCAATCACTTTCCTTTCTTCCTACTCGTACACATGCCTTACATCTTTGATAAATTCATTTTACTGCTTCTAACAATTTACCTCCCACACCATGTACTCTTAAAACCTTCCACAAACCATCTTTATCAACCCCATCATATGCCTTCTCCAGATCCATAAATACTACATACAAATCCATCTGTTTTTCTAAGTATTTCTCACATAAATTCTTCAAAGCAAGCACCTGATCTACACATCCTCTACCACTTCTGAAAATTACACTGCTCTTCCCCAATCTGAGGCTCTGTACATTCCTTTTCAATACCCTCCCGTATGATTTCCCAGGAATACTCAACAAACTTATACCTTTTTGAATTGGACACTCACCTTCATCCAATTTGTCTTTGTACAATGGCACAATGCATGCATTCCGCCAATCCTCTGGCACTTCATCATGAGCCATAAATACAATGAATATCCTCACCAACCAGTCAGCGATAGAGTCACCTCCTTTTTGATAAATTCCTCTGCAATACCATCCAAACCCGACGCCTTGCCGGCTTTCATCTTCCAGAATGCTTTCACTACCTCTTCTCTGTTTACCGAAACATTCTCCCTGACCCTCTAACTTCGCACACCACCTCGACCAAAACACCCAATATGTGCCATTCTATCATCTAACAAATTCAACAAACCTTCAAAATACTCACTCCATCTCCTTCTCACTTCACGACTACTTGTTATTACCTCCAGATTAGCCCGCTTCACCAAAGTTCCCATTTGCTCTCTTGTCTTACGCACTTTATTTACCTTCTGTCTAAAGGAATGTGTACGAGTAGAAAGAGAGGAAAGTGATAGGTTTTCAGTGAATGTCGGCTAGCAGAGGGGTGCATGATGTCTCCACGGTTGTTTAATTTGTTTATGGATGGGGTTGTTAGGGAGACGAATGCAAGAGTTTTGGAGAGAGGGGCAAGTAAGCAGTCTTGGGGGCTTGAGAAATAGTCAGTTGTTGTTCGCTGATGATACAGCGCTGATGACTGATTCGGGTGAGAAGCTGCAGAAGCTGGTGACTGAGTTTGGCAAAGTGTGTGAATGAAGGAAGTTATGAGTAAATGTGAATAAGAGCAAGGTTATTAGGTATAGTTGGGTTGAGGAAAAGTCAATTGGGAGGTACGTTTGAATGGAAAGGAACAGGAGGAAGTGAAGTGTTTTAGATATCTGGGAGTGGGTTTGGCAACGGATGGAACCATGGAAGCGGAAGTGAGTCACAGGGTGGGGGAGGGGGCGAAGTTTTTTGGAGCGTTGAAGAATGTTTGGAAGGCGAAAACATTATCTTGGAGGGCAAAAATGGGTATGTTTGAAGGAATAGTGGTTCCAACAATGTTACATGTTTGCGAGGCGTGGGCTATAGATAGGGCTGTTTTGGAGGAGGGTGGATGTGTTGAAAATGAGATGTTTGAGGACAATATGTGGTGTGAGATGGTTTGATCGAGTAAGTAATAAAAGGGTAAGAGAGATGCGTGGTAATAAAAAGAATGTGGTTGAGAGAGCAGAAGAGGGTGTGTCGAAATATATATATGTATGTATATATATATATGTATATATATATATATATATATATATATATATATATATATATATATATATATATATATATATATATATATATATATATATATATATATATATATATATATATATATATATATATATATATATATATATATATTCATATATATATATATATATATATATATATATATATATATATATATATATATATATATATATATATATATATATATATATATATATATATATATATATATATATATATATATATATATATATATATATATATATATATCATCAGATTGGGGAAGAGCAGTGTGGTTTCAGAAGTGGTAGAGGATGTGTGGATCAGGTGTTTGCTTTGAAGAATGTATGTGAGAAATACTTAGAAAAGCAAATGGATTTGTATGTAGCATTTATGGATCTGGAGAAGGCATATGATAGAGTTGATAGAGATGCTCTGTGGAAGGTATTAAGAATATATGGTGTGGGTGGCAAGTTGTCAGAAGCAGTGAAAAGTTTTTGTCGAGGATGTAAGGCATGTGTACATGTAGGAAGAGAGGAAAGTGATTGGTTCTCAGTGAATGTAGGTATGCGGCA
>NC_092286.1:18555983-18708483 GCF_036320965.1 Panulirus ornatus | reverse complement strand
CATTTTTTATATGGATAAATGATTATGGCATCTGAATAACATACGCATATAATGGATTCAGCTTATGCATTCATGCTTGTCCTTGTATACATTTCCTCTTCACTCAATTTGTTCAGAGATCGTTTTAAATGTCAAGTAATTTATTCATCTGACTGATTATATGATACGTGAACGAAAAGTAACGTATGACATCAGGTCTTCAAAATGGGCTCTACAGATGACTTATCGTTCATGTCTGGGCTGAAAATGTTCTGTAGCGCAATATGGTGTAAATTCATCATACATCTTAAATCCCATCTTTGAAGGATTTTAATTAAAACTTTCCTCGTAATGCTTCGTCTTAAAAAAGATTAATTTTCCACTTGCGCTGGCAGCAAAATTTTCTATATTACGAGTTGAAGTATCACCTTCTTACACTTTTCCCTTATCTCTATATCTTGCTTTATGTTACAACTTATTTTTTATCATCATTACGGGGGTACAACCATGAGGCCCCACATCTCGATCATTATCTACTACTGCATATTTCTTTACGATGACCTACCTCAAACTTTCATCATTCAGTTTACTCCACATTATGTTTTTGCGTGTGTGTGTGTGTTGTGTGTGTGTGTGTGTGTGTGTGTGTGTGTGTGTGTGTGTGTGTGTGTGTGTGTGTGTGTGTGTGTGATTGTCTATTTGTAGTTACCTACTTGGATTGTACGGGGAGGGAGTTCTACACTCGTGGAACCCATCTCTTGAACATTACTATCATACAGTTTCATAAATTTAAATACGCAGTCTGTATTAACAATATCCACAGTCATATATCTTTTCCATTCATTTACCAATCATATTCCCTAACAGTTTCTTCCTTGGTTTCAGGCTCAACCTCACAAAATGGTTCTGATGAGTGGGAACACCTCTGAGCGCAGTCGTGGCGTGCCTGTATATAGAGACGATACAAAAGGACAGCATTTTCAAGACGATTCCGGCACATTGACTCTGCGTTAGTAATTACACAGAAAATACTAATATGTAAGACAGAAACGGGTGGCTTAATGAGGGTAGGGAGTGAAAACAGCTTACCATCAAGGAGGAGGCAAATGGGGAACTGCTGTTCCTTGCCGTAATATAGAGGACTGATTTGGGGCGTTGGTTCATGGCTTCATTCATCGTCTTTTACTCCACCATAATAGAACAAAATCAAGGGTTATAAGAGGTTTATTCTAAGGGCTTTATGGTTTTGCATTGAAGGCCACTTGGAAGATATAAATCAAAGTACAAAGGCATGCCTGTGCTACCCTAGTAGTCAGCTTATCAAGATTTCTTGAAGCTATTGTTTTACCTGGAAGAAAAATTGGGGCTCCTAAAACACAACACTGGCAACAGATCAAGTATTATTTATTCATAGGATCCTTTGCACTGGGTGCCGGCGAGTCTATCTCGGTGAAACAGCTCGTGGTTTAATATTGACAGAATGTTCTTACAGTACACGTGGATAAGAGGAGGTATCTACTTGGATGAGATGAAGCCAATGCACTGTATCATAGTCAAGAAGGGAACACCATGAAAGCGGTAGAAACAGGGCAGTAGCGAGTGAAAGACCATGAATACGAAGTCTGGCTTCTTCAACTGAGGAGAGATTTCAGGTCATATTGCATCATGAGGGTTGTTCGCCCCCGGAGAGAGAGAGAGAGAGAGAGAGAGAGAGAGAGAGAGAGAGAGAGAGAGAGAGAGAGAGAGAGAGAGAGAGAGAGAGAGAGAGAGATTACTCGAGTCAATCGAAAAACGAGAATGAAACGGGTAGGAGGTTGGCCGGGTGAGGAACATGTCGTGTAAATGTTCTTGATGTTTCTATGTTACGGTATTCTGCTTTAAACAGAAATCTTGTGACGAAAAGTCTGCTCCTCCCTTGTCTTTCAACCACCTTATTTTTTTTTTTCTCTCTCTCTCTCTCTCTCTCTCTCTCTCTCTCTCTCTCTCTCTCTCTCTCTCTCTCTCTCTCTCTCTCTCTCTCCCTCAGATAGACTTGGAGTGTGGTTTGGTGAAGCGAGAAGAGGTGGCGAAAGCCTTACGTAAGATGAAATGTGGCAAGGAGCTGGAGTGGATAGTATTGCAATTGAATTTATAAAGAAAAAGGTTGATTGTGCTGCTGAATGGCTAGTTAGGATTTTCATTGTATGTATGGATCATGGTGAGGTGTCTGAGGAATGGCGCAGTTCATATATAGTTCCACTGTATGAAGGCAAGGGAGATAAAAGTTAATTTCCAAACTACAGATGTACAAGTTTGTTGAGTCTCCCTGGTAAGTTGTATGAGAGGGAAGTGAGTGAGAGAGCGAAGGCAGTTTAGGGTCTTCTACTGAAGCCATTCTTTTTATCATTTTCAACACGAGACCATCACTTCCATCTATTCAATGACACAAGGTACTCGATATCTGAAGGGAAGGTAGTCAGAGGCCAAAATGAGGTCAAAAACACATATGAATACCTATATCTTCTGTTGAGCTGTGAAGTTTGCTTATTGCAAAGTTTGATGAAGGTGTGATAAAACTTTCCTTTTTAGTAGATCAAAAGCCATGGATGGCAAAGCGAAAATGTCAAAGTCAGATATTCAAGGCGAGAAAAAACAATCAAATCTTCATCCCCTCACCCCAGCCCCCAAAGCTCGTGGGATTTTTTTAGCTCAGTAGGAATGTGTCAAGTGGATGTATCAGACTGTGACGATTTAGAGAGGTATATGACACAGCCTTCGTTCAGCAGGGTGGCCGCACCTTCATGCATATATTCATCTATGGTGCACCATTAGCAGCAAGAGGCCGTCGTTGGCCCGCCAGAATCAGGTGCTGTAGATGCAGTGGTGATCACTGACGGAATACTAGATGACCTGCTGGTGCTGTCGTGTTATGGTGACTTGTACTGGCTGGTGACACATATACTAGATGACCTGCTGGTGCTGTCGTGTTATGGTGACTTGTACTGACTGGTGAACATTATACTAGATGACCTGCTGGTGCTGTCGTGTTATGGTGACTTGTACTGACTGGTGAACCATATACTAAATGACCTACTGGTTTGTCGTGTTATGGTGACTTGTGCTGTCTGGTGAACTATATACTGAAAGACCTGCTGGTGCTGTTGTGCTATGATGATTTGCACTAGCTGGAAAAGAAAATTAGATGACCAGCTGAGTTTCGCGCATCAGGGTAACTTGTTCTGACTGGGAGACGAATTATTAGTTGACCTGCTGGTGCTCTGGCTTTTGGCGCATTTGAGATAAACAGAAATGTGATTTTGTCATCATGAGTCCACGGGTTAAATGAAACACGATAAGTTCCCAAGTGCACTTTCATGTAATAATTACATCATCAGGGAAGACACAAGAGAAAAATATAAGTCAGTTGATATACATCGAAGAGACGAAGCTTGGACGCCATTTGGTAAACATGCGATTTACTAAATGGCGTCCTAGCTACGTCTCCTCGATGTATATCAACTGACTTATATTTCTCTCTCGTGTCTCCCCTGATAATGTGATTATTACACGAAAGTGCACTTGGGAACTTATCGTGTTTTATTTTCCCAGTGGACTCATAGGAATATACATATATGTATATACATACATACATATATATATATATATATATATATATATATATATATATATATATATATATATATATATATATATATATATATATATATATATATATATATATATATATATATATATATATATATATATGTGTATATATATATATATATATATATATATATATATATATATATATATATATATATATATATATATATATATATATATATATATATATATACATATATATATATATATATATGTATATATATATATTTCTTTTTATTTATCTATTTTGCTTTGTCGCTGTCTCCCGCGTTTACGAGGTAGCGCAAGGAAACAGACGAAAGAAATGGCCCAACCCACCCCCATACACATGTATATACACACACGTCCACACACGCAAATATACATACCTATACATCTCAATGTACACATATATATACACACACAGACACATACATATATACCCATGCACACAATTCACACTGTCTGCCTTTATTCATTCCCATCGCCACCTCGCCACACATGGAATACCATCCCCCTCTCCCCTCATGTGTGCGGGGTAGCGCTAGGAAAAGACAACAAAAGCCTCATTCGTTCACACTCAGTCTCTAGCTGTCATGCAATGATGCCCGAAACCACAGCTCCCTTTCCACATCCAGGCCCCACACAGCTTTCCATGGTTTAACCCAGACGCTTCACATGCCCTGATTCAATTCAGTGGCAGCACGTCAACCCCGGTATACCACATCGATCCAATTCACTCTATTCCTTGCCCGCCTTTCACCCTCCTGCATGTTCAGGCCCCGATCACTCAAAATCTTTTTCACTCCATCTTTCCACCTAAAATTTGGTTTTCCACTTCTCCTCGTTCCCTCCACCTCTGACACATATATCCTCTTTGTCAATCTTTCCTCACTCATTCTCTCCATGTGACCAAACCATTTCAAAACACCCTTTTCTGCTCTCTCAACCACACTCTTTTTATTTCCACACATCTCTCTTACCCTCACACCACATATTGTCCTCAAACATCTCATTTCCAGCACATCCACCCTCTGGCGCACAACTCTATCCATAGCCCATGCCTCGCAACCATACAACGTTGTTGGAACCACTATTCCTTCAAACATACCCATTTTTGCTTTCCGAGATAATGTTCTCGACTTCCAAACATTCTTCAAGGCTCCCAGAATTTTCGCCCCCTCCCCCACCCTATGATTCACTTCCGCTTCCATGGTTCCATCCGCCGCCAGGTCCACTCCCAGATATCTAAAACACTTTACTTCCTCCAGTTTTTCTCCATTCAAACTTGCCTCCCAATTGACTTGACCCTTAACCCTACTGTACCTAATAACCTTGCTCTTATTCACATTTACTCTTAACTTTTTTCTTTCACACACTTCACCAAACTCAGTCACCAGCTTCTGCAGTTTCTCACATGAATCAGCCACCAGCGCTGTATCATCAGCGAACAATAACTGACTCACTTCCCAAGCTCTCTCATCCACAATAGACTGCATACTTGCCCCTCTTTCCAAAACTATTGCATTCACCTCCCTAACAACCCCATCCATAAACAAATTAAACAACCATGGAGACATCACACACCCATGCCGCAAACCTACATTCACTGAGAACCAATCACTTTCCTCTCTTCCTACACATACGTGTGCCCTACATCCTCCATAGAAACTTTTCACTGCTTCTAACAAATTGCCTCCCACACCATATATTCTTAATACCTTCCACAGAGCATCTTTATCAACTCTATCATATTCCTTCTCCAGATCCATAAACGCTACATACAAATCCATTTGCTTTTCTAAGTATTTCTCACATACATTCTTCAAAGCAAACACCTGATCCACACATCCTCGACCACTTCTGAAACCACACTGCTCTTCCCCAATCTGATGCTCTGTACATGCCTTCACCCTCTCAATCAATACCCTCCCATATAATTTACCATGAGTACTCAACAAACTTATACCTGTGTAATTTGAGCACTCTCTTATCCCCTTTGCCTTTGTGCAATGGCACTATGCACGCATTCCGCCAAGCCTCAGGCACCTCACTATGAATCATACATACAATAAATAACCTTACCAACCAGTCAACAATACAGTCACCCCCTTTTTTAATAAATTCCACTGCAATACCATCCAAATCTGCTCTCTTGCCGGCTTACATCTTCCGCAATATATATATATATATATATATATATATATATATATATATATATATATATATATATACATATATATATATATATATATATATATATACATATATATATATATATATATATATATATATATATATATATATATATATATATATATATATATATATATATATATATATATATATATATATATATATATATACATATATATATATATATATATATATATATATATATATATATATATATATATATATATATATATATATATATATATATATATATATATATGTATATATATATATATATATATATATATATATATATATATATATATATATATATATATATATATATATATATATATATATATATATATATATATATATATGTATATATATATATATATATATATATATATATATATATATATATATATATATATATATATATATATATATATATATATATATATATATATATATATGTGTGTGTTTGTGTGTGTGTGTGTGTGTGTGTGTGGTTCAGCGCTGGTGACTGAGTTTGGGAAAGTATGTGAAAGAAAAAAGTTGTGAGTAAATGTGAATAAAAGTAAGGTTTTAGGTTCAATAGGTTTAAGGGACAAGTAGATTGGGAGATAAGTTTGAATGGAAAAAAAACTGGAGGAAGTGAAGCGTCTTAGCAGGGAAAGGAACTATGGAAGCGGACGTGTCACATGGTGGGGAAGGGAGCGAAGGTTCTGGGAGCGTTGAAGAATGTATGGAAGGCGAGAACGTTATCTCGGAGAGCAAAAATGGGTATGTTTGATGATATAGTGGTGCCAACAACGTTATATCGTTGCCAAGCACGGGTTATAGACAGGGTTGTGCAGAGGAGGGTGGATGTGTTTAAAGTTAAATGTTTGAGGACAATATGGGGTGTTAGGTGGTTTCATCGGGTATATAATGGAAGGGTAAGAGAGATATATGGTATTAAAAAGAGTGGTTCAGAGAACAGAAAGGGTGAATTGAAATGGAAGGAGAGGAAACAGACGAAGGAATTTCCCAACCCATCCACACACGCATGCACATATATGGACGCCCATACGCACATATACATACCTATACATTTAAACGTGGTCTCCTTGCCCCTCTTTTCTCCCTCTCATCACTTCTCTACTTCTCTCCTAACTCCTTCCTCTTCTCATCCCTCACTATACATGACCTATGCTCGCTCTCACCTCTTCATCTTCCTCCTGTCTAATTTTTCTTCCGTACCTACTTCACTTCATCCTTTCTATTATCCCTCACCCCATCAACTCTCTGTTTTCCTCACTCCTACTCTATTAGCCTCTAAAACAAAAATAAATTCTCAAGTGGAAAAGAATTACCCATATCTTTTTTTGTTGTCAGTTCTCAGATATTTACACATAACACTGCAGCTATATCCAATGAAATGTTATTTTTTCTGTTATAGATGGAAATTCTACATATATCTATTGTCGATACACGTACTTGTCTGACGATCATTGTTATAAGTGAAGGCGAAAAATAATGCATGATTAAATCAAACTGCAAACTTTTCTGTGGGTTTAAGTAGAGTAGTATGACTGGTAAGTGCAACGCATTCCATCTACTCGTACAGTTTTCTGTGTCAGAGGCAAATAGATTGGTCCTGGGTCGGGGACTGAATTCAAAGTCCAATTTGTGTTCATCTGCTACGCAGGGGAGTTGGAGGGAGTCAGTCATGTCCTCTGTAACATAGTGGGAAGCAGGTGTCGCCTGTGCTCATCTTCTACATAGATGGTCAGCCGAACTTCACTGTTACTTTGAATAGCATTAGAGTCCCTTTGTAACCTAGGTAAGTATCATATGTCCCGCGTACGTCAACACCTGTGCGCCCCAGCCACGTAGTTTATTACTTATATTCTTATGCTAAATAGAATATAAGAGCTATGCTACGCTGATATGGAAGTGTATAGAATTTTGTACTTCTCTACTTCACAGGGTTGAAATGTGATAAAGGAAGCCTTTCAAGCTCTCACATCCAGCAGATTGTCTCTTCAGTATGTAAAATGCATCGTCTTTGTTCATGCAATACACATGCCTTACTTAACCAGAACATGACAAAGAGTGGTATAATGATATGTCTTTTTCCAACGGGTTTTTCGAATGAGAATTTCCCGGTAACGTTCATCAATTACATAATCAGGATTTCTCAGTCGTTTAGGAAACTCAAAAGATTTATATGATTCTTTCTCCAGCGGAGACACTCGACAACTCTAGAATAATAAGCTCCGTGAAACCACTGCTGATAGAATGGAGACAAGCATCAGTAATATTCCTTCTCACGACCACCAGTACCACAATCACCAGCAGCTGGATGACGTATCTTTCATATCATCCTAATGATTAACGATAATGTTAAACACGAAGTGAGATATTCTTGCGCAAGTGAAGATGCCCGAGCCCAGAAGCCTAGCCGCATTCAGGGTGACTATTTTTCTTTTTTTTTTTACATAGATACGTTGACATGTATTAGGATTTTATAAACAAGTTTACGCTATCCATCTATAACAAACTTTTATGGTTGTTTAACAGATTGCATAAATCTGAATCCCTTCTGGGATGAAAAAACAAACTACAAACACCTTTTGAAGTAAACATGAATATCATACATATCAACAGACCTTGAGAGAGACGAGAGGCAGAGAGTAAAAGTTCCACGTGTTAGGTAAACAGACATAGTGAGTTCACTGACGAGCTCCAGCCACATACCAAACATGAATCACCAAAACATTTCAGTTTATAGTAAGAATATTAATGAAGAAGCACTTTATTGGGAACTTAAACCAGATCATTTATTCTCTTTTGGGTCACGAATTGGTATCCAAGATCATGTAAACCTGCTTTGGAGTTCGCTGATCTAAATCGCTGAAACTATAAAGTCATCGTTATTGATATTCCTTATCATTGAGCAGAAGCACAAGAAACCAGGAGCCTTACGAACTAGTCCAATGATCGCGCACAGTCTACCAGATAACATGTTACTACGGCAGGGAAGGATATACTGTGGCTCCCTCTACCATTTCAGGAGGCCACGTTTACATACTTTCCATCACCTACATTTTGTAGTGAGATGTGTTAATGTCATTGCGTTTACATACTTTCCATCATCTACATTTTGCGTCTCATGATGTAAAAGATTCCCTAAATGGCAAACTGATTCGTTAGTTGCCGTGCTCACACTGGTAGAAATTGTGGGTCTGATTATCATATTACAGAAGGTAATTCCATGCCGTTTAAAGGATTTCGTACTAACACCCTATGTATTCCCGTTTATCAACTAGTAAATACTACATATGGCTACAGAAAGCATCATATCATGTTCACACACACACACACACACACACACACACACACATACGCACACACAGCGAGAGACAGGGGTACCAATCACACCAATGGTTTTTGCGGGACGTATCAGAGCAAGGGTGCCGAACGCTTTTTTAGCGTGAGTACATCTTGAGTCCCGAGGTTTGAAGCCATCTGGCGCAAATTCTATTTTCCCTTTATAGCCTTTGTTTTCATGACTCTTACATTAGCCTCTCCCCCTCCACACTCACACACAAGTCTTCAGTTACTTGACCTCCTGCCAAGAAACGTTGCTATATTTAAACCATGCAATGAAGTCATCATGCAAGGGATTTCAATGCATGTCTCATGTACTGGTTAAGCTTTACTATCGGTCCAGTCAAGGAACTTTCTTCTTCATTTCCAAATTATCTGGAAGAAAGTACTACACATCCAGCACGAGTTACTGATCACCATGCCTATTTTTCCGACAAAATTAACACCACCTTTTTCACCTCTGGACCCTCGAATTATATGAATACTATTTTTGCTTTATTAGAGTCTTCCAATGATTCATATCTTTGTATATTCCAGTAGGGCAGGTCTACCCTAGTCCTCCATTAAACTTGTTCACTCCGGACAACTCACTGATAATGCTTACTCATCTGGTGTACAGAGTTTCCTCGACACCGCTACTTGGCTGACCACCGTACCTACCTCCACCTGTAATGACTGAGCAGCGAAAGTTTTCTTGGCTGAAGTGGGTTCCAATTCTCGTTTTTCTACTAAATCTTTATGCAACTAGTCATAGTTTGATCGAACTACTTCTAGTACTTGCATCATTACGGGGTGAGTATAATGGGTTATGAAACTCATCTCATCTCCTGAATCTCACCTTGTTCGCTAAGGCAAGTAAACTTCTATATAAAGAACGTATGTTTTTTGGCTTCTTCCACTGAAGGTTAAGCTCCCTGCTCCTTAACCCATAGCATTTCCAGCAACTTCTGCAACTACCATTCCTCCTATCTTCCGATTTGATCAACCTATTGCAAACTCTAGTGATATAGTCACTTGTATCGGTACCACTTTTCTACTTAAGTTCCTTTTTTATGATTCGTTTTATAGATATGTTTCTCCGCCTCCTCCGACTGAGTCCGTGCCTCCTATATCTTCATGGTGTGAGTCCCCAACCACCTTCCCAGCCACAAGTGGGCTAGGAGTATGGTCTGTCATATATTCTCATATGTCCTGAAGGTTTATGCTTCTGCACTAGGCTACGATCCCTGTTCGCTTATCTCGTGTTTGTCATAAAACGCAAATGCTACCATCTTAGACTTACGTCTTAGGTTAGCTCAACCGTAAGAGAGGAGACCGTTCTTACCCTTCCACTCTATCGGACTATGGTTGTCACATATGATATTACCAGAGAATATGAACATCTCAGCTCGCACTTTTTCACACACATAGAATCCTATTCCTTCTTTTTGGTCAGCAATATCACAGTGCAAGGTCTACTGGTGTTGTGTTCTCCTATCTGATTAAACCTGTGGTCCATCTTCTGCTGGGATTTCTCTTATTTCTTTCTTTTCCTGTGGCCGTTAACATCTCATAGGTGCTCGAAAAGGAGTCAGTGTTTTTGTTTTCTCAAATTCCTTTGTTTTTTTCTACATTTTACTGTTCCCTATTGTATAGCTTCCTCTCCGGTCGTTATGTTGCATTTATCCTACTAACTGTGGTGTCCGTAAGGGTTCTATCTTACTGACCACTGTCATTTCTCTCTTAATGATTTCTACTTTTATCCCTATTCTCTCTTTCTCGCTGATGAATCCAGTTTAGAGAATTCAATTCACCTTTGCCCCTTTTAACACCTTTCTGAGCGATGTATGAATCCCTACAGAATGTATTTAACAGCATAAGCACTTCCAATTTTCTAATAATGTGTTGATGTATTAGAAGACATTAAAAACACTTTTTTAATAACTGTTTTACATTAGCTAAACTGAGGGAATAGTGGAACAACAAACATTTATATCTATCATCCTTTTCTATTTTGTTGGAACTAGATGTATAGAATGTCTTCCTGGCGTTCCAGTAAGTTTTGTTTACATATCAATTGGGATAATATAGATTCCTAAAAGTACATCTCTTATGGTTATATTCATCTTCGAGACTTGGGGGATCACTTATACGCAATCAAGGACATAACTACATACATCTTTACAGAATGATCATATGCTGGAAAAGAATTGATATGATTTTCACCATTAGTAAGGTTTCTGTAGATTTTGCAAGAAATATGACGAGTTTCCTAGTTATCATCACATCCAGGAACGAAAATTTGATTTCATGTGCTCATTTTATATTAAACTTGATGATGGAGTGAACAATATTTAGTTTATTAAAGAAAACATCACAGTCTTGGGATGATGACTGTAAGTACCACAGATCAACGAATCTAAGCCAAAGTTATTCTACGAATAACTTACTGAGAATGGGACAAAAGGGATTTCCCAAGACTAGACCGAATTTCTCTGTAAAAATCACCTTCAGCGTCTTGGAGAACTACAATCGTAAACTTCATGATAATGAAATGATAATGAAACATATGAAAGATTATATTCCAGTCCCATTGATAACGAGGTGAACACTTTCAACCCTAAGCTTAACTTGTTGTTGACGAAGAACCAGGATATTTTGAAGTCATTAAGGATAGTCATTTCCTATTAGGGGCGATCATAGCCTAGAGGTAGCGCTCCCGCCTGTTTCACAGGGGTCCCGGGTTCGATCCTGGCTGTTGGAGGTTTGTATGTTCTATGAACGTGCGCGTTCATTTGCAATTTGTTCGTATTCATATGCCTCCGCGTTGTACAGTTAGGTTCGGTGAAATGCTATCTGCTGACTATGTGAACCTGTTGGGAAATGACCGATGTAGACCCCGTTGCTCACCAACGTGAGACGAAGGGTATTCGAGTACATAGTATTCGAATAGTCATTTCAGTATTAAGGGCGGTCATAGCCTGGCGGTAGCGCTCCAGCCTGTTGCACAAGGGTCCCGGGTTCGATCCTGTCTGTTGGAGATTTGTATGATGTATATTTGTATATATATTCCTATGAGTCCACGGGGAAAATGAAACACGATAATTTCCCAAGTGCACTTTCGTGTAATAATCACATCATGAGGGGAGACACAAGAGAGAAAAATAAGTCAGTTGATATTTATGGAAGAGACGAAGCTAGGACGCCATTTGGTAAACATGCGATTGTCTTGGGAACTTATCGTGTTTCATTTTCCCCGTGGACTCATCGGAATATTAATCACGCACAAAATTGTGATCCTTTCCAATATATATATATATATATATATATATATATATATATATATATATATATATATATATATATATATATATATATATATATATGTGGTATCAGGAGAGACTGTGTACAGAATGGAAAAAGGTGAGAACAATGGAAGTAAGGGGAGTGGGGGAGGAATGGGATGTATTTAGGGAATCAGTGATGGATTGCGCAAAAGATGCTTGTGGCATGAGAAGAGTGGGAGGTGGGCTGTTTAGAAAGGGTAGTGAGTGGTGGGATGAAGAAGTAAGAGTATTAGTGAAAGAGAAGAGAGAGGCATTTGGACGATTTTTGCAGGGAAAAAATGCAATTGAGTGGGAGAAGTATAAAAGAAAGAGACAGGAGGTCAAGAGAAAGGTGCAAGAGGTGAAAAAAAGGGCAAATGAGAGTTGGGGTGAGAGACTATCAGTAAATTTTAGGGAGAATAAAAAGATGTTCTGGAAGGAGGTAAATAGGGTGCGTAAGACAAGGGAGCAAATGGGAACTTCAGTGAAGGGCGTAAATGGGGAGGTGATAACAAGTAGTGGTGATGTGAGAAGGAGATGGAATGAGTATTTTGAAGGTTTGTTGAATGTGTCTGATGACAGAGTGGCAGATATAGGGTGTTTGGGTCGAGGTGGTGTGCAAAGTGAGAGGGTTAGGGAAAATGATTTGGTAAACAGAGAGGAGGTAGTAAAAGCTTTGCGGAAGATGAAAGCCGGCAAGGCAGCAGGTTTGGATGGTATTGCAGTGGAATTTATTAAAAGAGGGGGTGACTGTATTGTTGACTGGTTGGTAAGGTTATTTAATGTATGTATGACTCATGGTGAGGTGCCTGAGGATTGGCGGAATGCGTGCATAGTGCCACTGTACAAAGGCAAAGGGGATAAGAGTGAGTGCTCAAATTACAGAGGTATAAGTTTGTTGAGTATTCCTGGTAAATTATATGGGAGGGTATTGATTGAGAGGGTGAAGGCATGTACAGAGCATCAGATTGGGGAAGAGCAGTGTGGTTTCAGAAGTGGTAGAGGATGTGTGGATCAGGTGTTTGCTTTGAAGAATGTATGTGAGAAATACTTAGAAAAGCAAATGGATTTGTACGTAGCATTTATGGATCTGGAGAAGGCATATGATAGAGTTGATAGAGATGCTCTGTGGAAGGTATTAAGAATATATGGTGTGGGGGGCAAGTTGTTAGAAGCAGTGAAAAGTTTTTATCGAGGATGTAAGGCATGTGTACGTGTAGGAAGAGAGGAAAGTGATTGGTTCTCAGTGAATGTAGGTTTGCGGCAGGGGTGTGTGATGTCTCCATGGTTGTTTAATTTGTTTATGGATGGGGTTGTTAGGGAGGTAAATGCAAGAGTCTTGGAAAGAGGGGCAAGTATGAAGTCTGTTGGGGATGAGAGAGCTTGGGAAGTGAGTCAGTTGTTGTTCGCTGATGATACAGCGCTGGTGGCGGATTCATGTGAGAAACTGCAGAAGCTGGTGACGGAGTTTGGTAAAGTGTGTGGAAGAAGAAAGTTAAGAGTAAATGTGAATAAGAGCAAGGTTATTAGGTACAGTAGGGTTGAGGGTCAAGTCAATTGGGAGGTGAGTTTGAATGGAGAAAAACTGGAGGAAGTGAAGTGTTTTAGATATCTGGGAGTGGATCTGTCAGCGGATGGAACCATGGAAGCGGAAGTGGATCATAGGGTGGGGGAGGGGGCGAAAATTTTGGGAGCCTTGAAAAATGTGTGGAAGTCGAGAACATTATCCCGGAAAGCAAAAATGGGTATGTTTGAAGGAATAGTAGTTCCAACAATGTTGTATGGTTGCGAGGCGTGGGCTATGGATAGAGTTGTGCGCAGGAGGATGGATGTGCTGGAAATGAGATGTTTGAGGACAATGTGTGGTGTGAGGTGGTTTGATCGAGTAAGTAACGTAAGGGTAAGAGAGATGTGTGGAAATAAAAAGAGCGTGGTTGAGAGAGCAGAAGAGGGTGTTTTGAAATGGTTTGGGCACATGGAGAGAATGAGTGAGGAAAGATTGACCAAGAGGATATATGTGTCGGAGGTGGAGGGAACGAGGAGAAGAGGGAGACCAAATTGGAGGTGGAAAGATGGAGTGAAAAGGATTTTGTGTGATCGGGGCCTGAACATGCAGGAGGGTGAAAGGAGGGCAAGGAATAGAGTGAATTGGAGCGATGTGGTATACAGGGGTTGACGTGCTGTCAGTGGATTGAATCAAGGCATGTGAAGCGTCCGGGGTAAACCAAGGAAAGCTGTGTAGGTATGTATATTTGCGTGTGTGGACGTGTGTATGTACATGTGTATGGGGGGGGGTTGGGCCATTTCTTTCGTCTGTTTCCTTGCGCTACGTCGCAAACGCGGGAGACAGCGACAAAGTATAAAAAAAAAAAAAAAAAAAAAAAAAAATATATATATATATATATATATATATATATATATATATATATATATATCATCCCTGGGGATAGGGGAGAAAGAATACTTCCCAAGTATTCCCTGCGTATTGTAGAAGGCGACTAAAAGGGAAGGGAGCGGGGGCTGGTAATCCTCCCCTCTCTTTTTTCTTTTTTTAATTTTCCAAAAGAAGGAACAGAGAAGGGGGCCAGGTGAGGATATTCCTTCAAAGGCCCAGTCCTCTGTTCTTAACGCTAACTCGCTAACGCGGGAAATAGCGATTAATATGAAAGAAAGATATATATATATGGTGACTAAGTTTGGTAAAGTGTGTGAAAGAAGAAAGCTGATATTGCACACAAGAACCATGAGCAGGTGGGAAACTACAGTCATGGCGATCATGTTCCATATGATAAAATCTGTGATACTTTTAAAGGATTAGTAGAAACTTAGTTCAAAACGGAAATCATCGGCTTACGTAAATAAGAATAAATTGACCACTAAAATATGTGAAAAACTTAATAGTTGATGGAATGAATTAATAAACGCAGGACAATACACTTTAAATTCTCCATTGTTCTGACTAAAGTTTGAGAAGCCTGTGCTGGCGGACGGTACTGAGTGCGGCCTGAGTCAATTACACCAGCCAATCATTTCTCTGTGTCCACTGGAACAGCTCGACGAACTCATTTATATATTTCCATCACAACACATATCCTTGACGTCAGTCCCCCTGGATGGTGAATAAGGCTCAGATTTCTGATTATGATAACCTGCTACGAAACTTCAAATTCAATTAGTGATGAATCGTGGTGCATAGAATTTTGAGCCATCCGGCCGATGTATTTTCCGAACCGAGTGTTACTGACATTTTTGAAAGAATTTGGCTGTGAAGAGATGAACGAAAAAGATGCTGAATGAATGAGCATATGAATAAGTAAGCAACTGGAGAGGGAGCAAATGAACGGAAATTGAGATTAACATCTGAATACAGAAAATTATAAAGATGAAGTGATGAAGAAGGGAACAGGTTCCAAGATAAAGGTAAGAATAAATGTGAATAGGTCTGCATACTGACGAGGATGAGCTAATGTTAAGGAACCAGATATATAGAGAGAAAGGTTTACAAGTACTTCAAAGAACATCATAACCTTCACCATGGTCACCACACCAAAAGTTATCCTAACCACCACCTCAGTGACAGTATGTCTCCTTAACCACCATCTTCCTCACCACACGTCTCCCTACCACCAAATTCTCTGACAATCCGTCTTTCTGCCACCAACCCTCCTATCACCATCCTCCATACCATCAGCCTCCTCACAAACAATGTTCCTTTATTTTTCTTTTCTCGTCACCAGTAACGTTCTATCATCAACTTTCTTATCATTAGTCTCCCTGCCATCAGCCTCTCAGCCACAGTTTCCCTACTACCAACCTCCCAGTCACTACCAAAGCTACCACCAGCCACTCACCCCTTGTGCTCCAGGTCTATAACTGAGACGCTCACTTCTAGGCTAATGTAATCATCAGGTCAACATAACGCTAAATTTTCATGAGATGTTATTTGTCTCGGCTTAGAGTATGTGCTCTGTACATCAAAATCTAATGTGGGGCAAGATTAGAAGCAAACGTGGTTCATGCCATATGAAAATGCGTAACATAATGTATTTCATCACAAGGAGATCTTGAAAATCTATGAACATCTACTTTTTACTAAAGTGAATTAATTTGATTTCATATTCCAAATATCAAACAGTATAAATAACTCATATACAAATGTATTACCATCATATGAGACAAACATTTGACTTAGCATGTTATTTTTGCTACAAGAGGCATCGGTATGAAGTATGGCTCACACATTGGTATAAATCATCTACATCATCATTTTCTCCCTCTCCTCCTCTTCCTCTTCTTCTTCCTCCTCTTCCTCCTCTTCTTACTCCTCATTCTCTCTCCTTCTCCTCGTACTCTTCTTCCTCTTCTTCGTCTTCTTCTTCTTCATCATCAGTATCTGCCGTTGACTATACCTCTACTTGTTCTCCTTTTGTGATTACACATATAATTTCCCAATCGGTTTCCAGTTTTGATTCCAATTCATGTGACTATCTTTTTTCTATAAACTGAGCGTTTGAGCGAGCGAAAACTTTAGGAATGACTGCTAGACCAGTCTTAAGAAATGACTTAAAGAAACTGAGTTGTAGACCTCACGTTTCGTTCATTTGACCTTAAAACTATATCACATGGCTTCATCAGCCTTACAATCGTCTTTTGATTTCTCACTGCAGTTCCCGTGGTCCAAACACTATCCAGGTGGGGACGTTCAGAACTTAAAGCTGAAGAGGATGTAGAGCAAAAGATGAGTGTAGGAAGGTTATGCAGAGTACAACGAGATTAGACGAGACTGACTTGATCGTTTACGATTAGTATACCAAATGCTCCTTAGAAAAAAAGAAACAGTAATTCTCCATCTCGACTATTCTCTGTCTCCAGATGTCACTCTACACAAATTAGCTACGTGCCTTCAAGAAAACCCAGTTAGTTTCAATATCCTTAACCCTCAGTAGAACCAGTCAACTTATAGGAGTAAAACAGAAGTCTTGACACAGGTAAAATGGTTTATTACTTTCTAGAATGCTTGAGTAAAGTGAGAGTCTCTCGTCATTCGAGGTAATATGGCCCCGTCTAGTCCAGGGCATTAATCCTAAATTAATTACCTCCTGCACCTAACTCGACTCCAAAGGGACCCTGAGTTATAAAGTCCAAAGGGGTTGGAAGCAGATTTCATTACCACAAGTGAAGGTTGATTACTTAGGTTAACTCTGGGAAGTCATGTCTGAAGTGAACCTAATTATATGGAACACGGAGGAGGAGTGAAACACTAACTCTTAGTATAGACGGAGAGTGGCTGACTCCCAGCCGATGGCAGGAGAATAATCCTTAGTTCTGAAATGAAGTTATTACCAAGATCAAACAATACGCAATTAATATGTTTTTTATAGGGTAAAATTTATCTTTAAACAGCGATGTGCCTGCGTTGCCTAAAGAACTTCATACAAGACTATTGTATTGAAACGAGGAAGTAATAAGAAAGGAGTCATTACATAGCACACAATAGATAAATGGCAATCTCTTCAAGGCAACGCTGCGCCTACAACAGTTCCTGTAAAACGAAGACAGAACTCGTATAACATTAGAAAACTTCAACAGAATGTTGACAACGTTTTTCCAACGCAACACTGTGGGGAATCAACAACAGAATAAAAGTCTGTTGAGGGAGCATGTACATGGAGTTTTATACTTATATATATATATATATATATATATATATATATATATATATATATATATATATATATATATATATATATATATATATATATATATATATATATATATATATATATATATATATATATTTATCCCTGGGGATAGGGGAGAAAGAATACTTCCCACGTATTCCCTGCGTGTCGTAGAAGGCGACTAAAAGGGAAGGGAGCTAGGGGCTGGAAATCCTCCCCTCTCATTTTTTTTCTTTTTTTTTCCAAAAGAAGGAACAGAGAAGGGGGCCAGGTGAGGATATTCCCTCAAAGGCCCAGTCCTCTGTTCTTGGCGCTACCTCGCTAATGCGGGAAATGGCGAATAGTATGAAAGAAAGAATATATATATATATATATATATATATATATATATATATATATATATATATATATATATATACATATATATATATATATATATATATATATATATATATATATATATATATATATATATATATATATATATATATATATATATATATATATATATATATATATATATATATATATATATATATACTCAATTTCCTCAATAAACTCTGACTTGGACAGGATATCTCTGTTCGGTAGATGAAATATGGTTAAGTTCAATGCCTCCAAGACCCAGTTTCTACGCATCTCTCTATCGAAAATTCCTCACAAATTTCCTCTCTCCTTAGGTGATTCTGTACTTGATCAGTACATTTGGCATTACAGTAACGTCCGTTTTATTTTAGATACACGACATTCCGGAAACAGATAAGTCTGCCTATGAAAACCTAGGAAACCTGTTCATATGTCGAAATTTCTTTTCTTCTGAACAGTTGCTCCGTTTATACGAAGATTGGCTCGTCCTTGTATGGGATACTGCTCTTGCGTCTTAGGTGGTTCTAGTTCTGCAACCTTACTTGACAAAAGTTAAGTCGAAAGCGATCCGATTTATCAACCCTCCAACGGCAACATTAAAGCTTGACCCTCTTACCCTAGGCCGCAATGCTGGTTCATTTCCCTCTTCTATAGGTAGTATTTTGGTGTTTGCTCCTGAGTGGTGGCTGCTTGTGTGCCCATACCAAAAGCTAAACACGCATCACTCAGCAAACTGCTGCGTCTTATCATCACATTGTCGCCGTTGGCAACTCAAGGGTGGACCATTTTGATTAGCGTTTCTTTTCCTACACCACACCTCAAAGCTTTTGGACTCTATACCCGTCTCCTGTCTTTCTCATTAACCATGACATGACATTTTTTGACCTTATAAATTCTTGAATCCTGTCCCTGGTCTCCTTTTCGATTTCATTAACCTCTCTATATTTGAAATGAGTCGCCGCCTTGATGTGAACTTTAATCCACGACTGGAGCCTACAACGTGTAAAATAGAAAAGGATATATTGCCCTAAAACACTGTATTTCCAACACATTCGAAATACATCCGTACTCTCTCATCTAAAGCGAACGCATCGCATCTGCACGACACTATCGGTACTACAGTACCATCAAACATGCTCAGCTTTGCCCTCGCAGGAAGTTCCCTCTCTTTCCAAACATTCCTCAATGAGCCTTTATCCTCCGCTCCTTCACATGCCCTATGGCTCAGTTCAGTTCCACGGTTCCATTGCCATCATATCTACTCCCACTTACCTAAAATACTCTTCATCTTGCAACATTTCTGTATTCAGACTCACACAGTAGCTAACCTGTCTCTATCAACTGCTATGATTTATAATTTTGCTCTCACTTTTGCTCTCAACATTTACCTCTCATACACTCTTTCAAATGAAAAACCTAGCTTGTGAATCAGCATACATTTACCAGCCCTTCTATCCCTCCACCCACAAAAACGGACGGCATACCTTATTTCCCTCTCCAAAACTTAGCATTCACCTCTCCCACCATCTAATCCATAAACAAACCAAACAACCATTGTGACATGAAACACGTCTGCTACAAACCCAGTGGTTCTTTACCTGGTTGGCGCAAAGTTATCAACGTATCTGACTCAAGTACTCAAGTATATATTCCCAATTAAATACACAGGTAGTTTATTGTGTGAAATGGCGGCTTCAGGCCGAGAAAACATGCCATCTGTCATCTTACCTCATGTAGTATTGCCAAAGAGGTGTCATCACATTTAAAGCCTATTTGTTTAGGAAATGTTTGCGCAAAGTGTTATAGTTTTGATACACTTTGCCAAGTGTAGCTAATAATCGAATGCTAAAATTCTATAAAAGTCAGAAATTTGCATCCAAGACGGTTTCATATTTTTCGGAAGAAATTGTTTGCAGAACTGTGGATTTCTTCATATGCTGTAGATCATTAAGCTTGATTCTATGAGCTGGTTTGTATTTTCTTTGATTCTAATTGAATGCATTGGTTTTTTGCCAGGTGCGCGCTATAAGAGTGTGTGCTGTCATTTATACGGTGAAAATATGCAAGCTTTGCACTCTCAACTGCAGCTTAATAGTTTTAGAGGAATTAATTTTTCCGAGTTCGTTTAGTCACATTTCTTGGCATTCTTCTCAACGCGCCCAGAACTTTCGCCCCCTCCCCCACGCTGTGACTCACTTCCGCTTCCATGGTCCCATCCGCTGCCAAATTCACCCCCAGATATCAAAAACACTTCACTTCCTCCAGTTTTTCTCCATTCAAACTTACCTCCCAATTGATTTGTCCCTCAACACTACTGTACCTAATAACCTTGCTCATATTCACATTTACTCTCAGCATTCTTCTTTTACACACTTTACCAAACTCAGTCACCAGCTTCTGCAGTTTCTCACCCGAATCAGCCACCAGCGCTGTATCATCAGCGAACAACAACTGACTCACTTCCCAATCTCTCTCATCCACAACAAACTGCTTACTTGCCCTTCTCTCTCCAAAACTCTTGCATTCACCTCCCTAACAACCCCATCCATAAACAAATTAAACAATCATGGAGAGATCACGCACCCCTGGCGCAAACCGACATTCACTGAGAACCAGTCACTTTCCTCTCTTCCTACACGTACACATGCCTTACATCCTCGATAAAAACTTTTCACTGCTTCTAACAACTTGCCTCCCACACCATATATTCTTAATACCTTTCAAAGAGCATCTCTATCAACTCTATCATATACCATCTCCAGATCCATAAATGCTACATACAAATCCATTTGCTTTTCTAAGTATTTCTCACATACATTCTTCAAAGCAAACAACTGATCCACACATCATATACTACTCCTGAAACCACACTGCTCTTCCCCAATCTAATACTCTGTACATGCCTTCACCCTTTTGATCAACACCCTCCCATATAATTTCCCAGGAATACTCAACAAACTTATACATCTGTAATTTGAGCACTCACCTTTATCCCCTTTGCTTTTGAACAATAGCACTATGCATGCATTCCGCCAATCCTCAGGCAGCTCACCATGACTCATACATACATCAGATATCCTTACAAAACAGTCAACAACACTGTCACCCTCTTTTTTAATGAATTCCACTGCAATACCATTGAGAGCAATATTTGGTGTGAGGTGGTTTGATCAAATAAGTAATGAAAGGGTAAGACAGATGTGTGGTAATAAAAAGAGTTTGGTTGAGAAAGCAGAAGAGTGTGTTTTGAAACGATTTGGTCACATGGAGAGAATGAGGGAGGAAAGATTGACAAAGAGGATATATGTGTCAGAGGTGGAGGGAACGAGGAGAAGTGGGAGACCAAACTGGAGGTAGAAAGATAGAGTGAAAAAGATTTTGAGCGATCGGGGCCTGACCATGCAGGAGGGTGAAAGGCGTGGAAGGAATAAAGTGAATTGGAACGATGTGGTGTAGCGGCGTCGACGTGCTGTCAATGGATTGAAACAGGGCATGTGAAGCGTCTGAGGTAAACCATGGAAAGTTTTGTGGGGCCTGGATGTGGAAAGGAAGCTGTGGTTTCGGTGAATTATCCATGACAGCCAGAGACTGAGTGTGAACGAATGTGGCCTTTGTTGTCTTTTCCTAGCGGTACCTCGCGCGCATACGGAAGGAGGGGGTTGTCATTCCATGGGTGGTGGGGTGGCGACGGGAATGAATAAAGGCAACAAGTATGAATTATATATATATATATATATATATATATATATATATATATATATATATATATATATATATATATATATATATATATATACATATATATATTTATTTATTTCATTTTGCTTTGTCGCTGTCTCCCGCGTTAGCGAGGTAGCGCAAGGAAACAGACGAAAGAATGGCCCAACCCGCCCACATACACATGTATATACATACATGTCCACCCATGCAAAATATACATACCTATACATCTCAATGTACACATATATATACACACAAGAGACATATACATATATACACATGTACATAATTCATACTGTCTGCCTTTATTTGTTCCCATCGCCACCTCGCCACACATGGAATAACATGCCCCTCCCCCCTCATGTGTGCGAGGTAGCGCTAGGAAAAACACCAAAGGCCCCATTCGTTCACACTCAGTCTCTAGCTGTCACGTAATAATGCACCGAAACCATATATATATATATATATATATATATATATATACATATATATATATATATATATATATATATATATATATATATATATATATATATATATATATATATATATATATATATATATATATATATATTTTTTTTTTTTTTTTTTTTATACTTTGTCGCTGTCTCCCGCGTTTGCGAGGTAGCGCAAGGAAACAGACGAAAGAAATGGCCCCACCCCCCCCCCCCCCATACACATGTACATACACACGTCCACACACGCAAATATACATACCCACACAGCTCTCCATGGTTCACCCCAGACGCCTCACATGCCCTGATTCAATCCACTGACAGCACGTCAACCCCTGTATACCACATGACTCCAATTCACTCTATTCCTTGCCCTCCTTTCACCCTCCTGCATGTTCAGGCCCCGATCACACAAAATCTTTTTCACTCCATCTTTCCACCTCCAATTTGGTCTCCCTCTTCTCCTCGTTCCCTCCACCTCCGACACATATATCCTCTTGGTCAATCTCTCCTCACTCATTCTCTCCATGTGCCCAAACCATTTCAAAACACCCTCTTCTGCTCTTTCAACCACGCTCTTTTTATTTCCACACATCTCTCTTACCCTTACGTTACTTACTCGATCAAACCACCTCACACCACACATTGTCCTCAAACATCTCATTTCCAGCACATCCATCCTCCTGCGCACATCTCTATCCATAGCCCACGCCTCGCAACCATACAACATTGTTGGAACCACTATTCCCTCAAACATACCCATTTTTGCTTTCCGAGATAATGTTCTCGACTTCCACACATTTTTCAAGGCTCCCAAAATTTTCGCCCCCTCCCCCACCCTATGATCCACTTCCGCTTCCATGGTTCCATCCGCTGACAGATCCACTCCCAGATATCTAAAACACTTCACTTCCTCCAGTTTTTCTCCATTCAAACTCACCTCCCAATTGACTTGACCCTCACCCCTACTGTACCTAATAACCTTGCTCTTATTCACATTTACTCTCAACTTTCTTCTTCCACACACTTTACCAAACTCAGTCACCAGCTTCTGCAGTTTCTCACATGAATCAGCCACCAGCGCTGTATCATCAGCGAACAACAACTGACTCACTTCCCAAGCTCTCTCATCCCCAACAGACTTCATTCTTGCCCCTCTTTCCAGGACTCTTGCATTTACCTCCCTTACAACCCCATCCATAAACAAATTAAACAACCATGGAGACATCACACACCCCTGCCGCAAACCTACATTCACTGAGAACCAATCACTTTCCTCTCTTCCTACACGTACACATGCCTTACATCCTCGATAAAAACTTTTCACTGCTTCTAACAACTTGCCTCCAACACCATATATTCTTAATACCTTCCACAGAGCATCTCTATCAACTCTATCATATGCCTTCTCCAGATCCATAAATGCTACATACAAATCCATTTGCTTTTCTAAGTATTTCTCACATACATTCTTCAAAGCAAACACCTGATCCACACATCCTCTACCACTTCTGAAACCGCACTGCTCTTCCCCAATCTGATGCTCTGTATATGCCTTCACCCTCTCAATCAATACCCTCCCATATAATTTACCAGGAATACTCAACAAACTTATACCTCTGTAATTTGAGCACTCACTCTTATCCCCTTTGCCTTTGTACAATGGCACTATGCACGCATTCCGCCAATCCTCAGGCACCTCACCATGAGTCATACATACATTAAATAACCTTACCAACCAGTCAACAATACAGTCACCCCCTTTTTTAATAAATTCCACTGCAATACCATCCAAACCTGCTGCCTATATATATATATATATATATATATTTTTTTTTGTCGCTGTCTCCCGCGTTAGCGAGGTAGCGCAAGGAAACAGACGAAAGAAATGGCCCAACCCACCCCCATACACATGTATATACATACGTCCACTAAAAGGGAAGAGAGCGGGGGGGCCAGAAATCCTACCCTCCTTGTATTTTTTTAACTTTCTAAAAATGGGATATATATATATATATATATATATATATATATATATATATATATATATATATATATATATATATATATATACATATATATATATATATATATATATATATTTTATACTATTCGCCATTTCCCGCAGTAGCAAAGTAGCGTTAAGAACAGAGGACTGGACCTTTGAGGGAATATCCTCACCTGGCCCCCTTCTCTGTTCCTTCTTTTGGAAAATTAAAAGAAAACCAGAGGGGAGGATTTCCAGCCCCCCGCTCTCTTCCCTTTTAGTCCCCTTGTACGACACGCAGGGAATACGTGGGAAGTATTCTTTCTCCACTATCCCCGGGGATAATATATATATATATATATATATATATATATATATATATATATATATATATATATATATATATATATATATATATATATATATATATATGTATATATACATATATATATATATGATTATTTTATTTTTATTATACTTTGTCGCTGTCTCCCGCGTTTGCGAGGTAGCGCAAGAAAACAGACGAAAGAAATGGCCCAACCCCCCCCCATACACATGTATATACATACGTCCACACACGCAAATATACATACCTACACAGCTTTCCATGGTTTACCCCAGACGCTTCACATGCCTTGATTCAATCCGCTGACAGCACGTCAACCCCGGTATACCACATCGCTCCAATTCACTCTATTCCTTGCCCTCCTCTCACCCTCCTGCACGTTCAGGCCCCGATCACACAAAATCTTTTTCACTCCATCTTTCCACCTCCAATTTGGTCTCCCTCTTCTCCTCGTGCCCTCCACCTCCGACACATATATCCTCTTGGTCAATCTTTCCTCACTCATTCTCTCCATGTGACCAAACCACTTCAAAACACCCTCTTCTGCTCTCTCAACCACGCTCTTTTTATTTCCACACATCTCTCTTACCCTTACGTTACTCACTCGATCAAACCACCTCACACCACACATTGTCCTCAAACATCTCATTTCCAGCACATCCATCCTCCTGCGCACAACTCTATCCATAGCCCACGCCTCGCAACCATACAACATTGTTGGAACCACTATTCCTTCAAACATACCCATTTTTGCTTTCCGAGATAATATTCTCGACTTCCACACATTCTTCAAGGCCCCCAGAATTTTCGCCCCCTCCCCCACCCTATGATCCACTTCCGCTTCCATGGTTCCATCCGCTGCCAGATCCACTCCCAGATATCTAAAACACTTCACTTCCTCCAGTTTTTCTCCATTCAAACTCACCTCCCAATTGACTTGACCCTCAACCCTACTGTACCTAATAACCTTGCTCTTATTCACATTTACTCTTAACTTTCTTCTTCCACACACTTTACCAAACTCAGTCACCAGCTTCTGCAGTTTCTCACATGAATCAGCCACCAGCGCTGTATCATCAGCGAACAACAACTGACTCACTTCCCAAGCTCTCTCATCCCCAACAGACTTCATACTTGCCCCTCTTTCCAAAACTCTTGCATTTACCTCCCTAACAACCCCATCCATAAACAAATTAAACAACCATGGCGACATTACACACCCCTGCCGGAAACCTACATTCACTGAGAACCAATCACTTTCCTCTCTTCCTACACGTACACATGCCTTACATCCTCGATAAAAACTTTTCACTGCTTCTAACAACTTGCCTCCCACACCATATATTCTTAATACCTTCCACAGAGCATCTCTATCAACTCTATCATATGCCTTCTCCAGATCCATAAATGCTACATACAAATCCATTTGCTTTTCTAAGTATTTCTCACATACATTCTTCAAAGCAAACACCTGATCCACACATCCTCTACCACTTCTGAAACCACACTGCTCTTCCCCAATCTGATGCTCTGTACATGCCTTCACCCTCTCAATCAATACCCTCCCATATAATTTACCAGGAATACTCAACAAACTTATACCTCTGTAATTTGAGCACTCACTCTTATCCCCTTTGCCTTTGTACAATGGCACTATGCACGCATTCCGCCAATCCTCAGGCACCTCACCATGAGTCATACATACATTAAATAACCTTACCAACCAGTCAACAATACACTCACCCCCTTTTTTAATAAATTCCACTGCAATACCATCCAAACCTGCTGCCTTGCCGGCTTTCATCTTCCGCAAAACTTTCACTACCTCTTCTCTGTTTACCAAATCATTTTCCCTAACCCTCTCACTTTGCACACCACCTCGACCAAAACACCCTATATCTGCCACTATATCATCAAACACATTCAACAAACCTTCAAAATACTCACTCCATCTCCTTCTCACATCACCACTACTTGTTATCACCTCCCCATTTGCGCCCTTCACTGAAGTTCCCATTTGCTCCCTTGTCTTACGCACTTTATTTACCTCCTTCCAGAACATCTTTTTATTCTCCCTAAAATTAATGATACTCTCTCACCCCAACTCTCATTTGCCCTTTTTTTCACCTCTTGCACCTTTCTCTTGACCTCCTGTCTCTTTCTTTTATACATCTCCCACTCAATTGCATTTTTTCCCTGCAAAAATCGTCCAAATGCCTCTCTCTTCTCTTTCACTAATACTCTTACTTCTTCATCCCACCACTCACTACCCTTTCTAATCAACCCACCTCCCACTCTTCTCATGCCACAAGCATCTTTTGCGCAATCCATCACTGATTCCCTAAATACATCCCATTCCTCCCCCACTCCCCTTACTTCCATTGTTCTCACCTTTTTCCATTTTGTACTCAGTCTCTCCTGGTACTTCCTCACACAGGTCTCTTTCCCAAGCTCACTTACTCTCACCACCCTCTTCACCCCAACATTCGCTCTTCTTTTCTGAAAACCCATACAAATCTTCACCTTAGCCTCCACAAGATAATGATCAGACATCCCTCCAGTTGCACCTCTCAGCACATTAACATCCAAAAGTCTCTCTTTCGCACGCCTGTCAATTAACACGTAATCCAATAACGCTCTCTGGCCATCTCTCCTACTTACATAAGTATACTTATGTATATCTCGCTTTTTAAACCAACAGGAGTTGTGGGAGTATGTGATAGAATGTAAGAAAGTAAGTTCTCGATTAATATGGGTTAAACTGAAAGTTGATGGAGAGAGGTGGGTGATTATTGGTGCATATGCACCTGGGCATGAGAAGAAAGATCATGAGAGGCAAGTGTTTTGGGAGCAGCTGAATGAGTGTGTTAGTGGTTTTGATGCACGAGACCGGGTTATAGTGATGGGTGATTTGAATGCAAAGGTGAGTAATGTGGCAGTTGAGGGAATAATTGGTATACATGGGGTGTTCAGTGTTGTAAATGGAAATGGTGAAGAGCTTGTAGATTTATGTGCTGAAAAAGGACTGATGATTGGGAATATATATATATATATATATATATATATATATATATATATATATATATATATATATATATATATATATATATATATATATATATATATATATATATATATATATATATAAATATATATATATATATATATATATATATATATATATATATATATATATATATATATATATATATATATATATATATATATATATATATATATATATATATATATATATATATATATATATATATATATATATATATATATATTATCTATATTATATACATATATATATTATATATATATTATATGTATATATTATTTATATTATATATATATATATATATATATATATATATATATATATATATATATATATATATATATATATATATATATATATATATATATATATATATATATATATATATATATATATATATATATATATATATATATATATATATATATATATACATATATATATATATATATATATATATATATATATATATATATATTTTTATATATATATATATATATTATCCCTGGTGATAGGGGAGAAAGAATACTTCCCACGTATTCCCTGCGTGTCGTAGAAGGCGACTAAAAGGGAAGGGAGCGGGGGGCTGGAAATCCTCCCCTCTCAGTTTTTTTTTTTAATTTTCCAAAAGAAGGAACAGAGAAGGGGGCCAGGTGAGGATGTTCCCTCACAGGTCCAGTCCTCTGTTCTTAACGCTACCTTGCTAACGCGAGAAATATCGAATAGCATAAAAAAAAAAATATATATATATATATATATATATATATATATATATATATATATATATATATATATATATATATATATATATATATATATATATGTATATGTATAATTTTCTGTGGCAGCTACAGTTACTTTTCACCATCAACTCATGTATCCCTCCAACATGAGCTATACATAACTCTCTAACATTGAGTAGACATATCTATCTAGGTTCAACTCTATGTAACCTCTTATCGTCAGCTAATCACTACCCCTAAACATCACTATGCTAATATGAGCTAATTCTCGAATATCACTTATATGTATCCCTCACCATCGGCTATTTATATCCTTCCAGCCGTAGTTATAAATGATCTTCCAATACCAGCTAAATTGCTTTTCTCCACTGACTTAAAAAATGGGCATCGTTTCATGGAGACAATATCATCAAGATGTCTTTGCACTTCATTGTTACTGATTTCTCTGCATGGCCAGGAAGTAGTGAAGACTTAAGTGGGTCGGAAGGTGGCTCAAAGCTGCACCTGTAGTGTATGATCATCAGATCAGATCCTGGTGGTATTAACGATTTAATCCTCGCTTATTTTGATAATGGGTTGAATCGAATCTTCTTTTTTGAAGGTTGGGATATCCTCACAGTATTGACAGTGGCTTATTTCTGACCTTAATCAGCATCGATCCCATTGTGTTACCATTTATCTAGAATGTACTCCGCTGTGTAGAGAGTATCCTGACACTACTTGCTCACTCATAACTCTAAGATACTAAGATACTGTACAACACGCTCCAGCAGTGAGGCTGGTGATGCCTCACGTGCACACCAGCCAGGGTGGCAGTCTCTGTGGAGGAGACAGTCCACAGATAACTGTCGTCAATAGCCGGAGTTACACTCACACTTCCCGCCTGCCTCTCTTCCTACTGCCTGAAGTGTGGCCGCTTTCTCCATGTGGAGGTTTCAGAGAAAGTCTTATTCTTTCTCTTAGATCACACTGAGGTATATCATCACCAAATATTATCATTATTCCCATTGCTGTTCAGTGGGCGTCAAAGGCGATCTCAGTAATACATCATTAGATCCTGTTGATACTAACCACTAAAACTAGACACATAATTTGAGGATATGAAAGGAAAATGTCATAGATACAAGTATAAGCAGTGAGAAATGGGTCATTAGATGAATGTGAATAAAAAAATTATGAGGAATAAATCTGAGAAATTTAATTGATAATAGAAACCTAGAGTGTGTGTAGAGGTTGTGAAAGACTACAAGCACTGCGAGTTTTAATGGTTCCCACCGTAAACTTGGACGAGTGTGAGGACAAGTCAACATTGATATTGATACGAAGTACCTGGGGTCATTGGGGAGTTGTTATCCTTGGGGAGAGAAGATTAGCTATACCTGATTGATGTTCACTTCCCATCTCTACTTACCTAATACCAGATGCACTTCCCCTGTCAGTCATATTCACATACCAGATACACTTGTCTGTAATCTTTATTTATACCAGAAGAATTTTCCCATGTTTGCCATCTTCATCTAAACTCTCTCTCTTTCTCTTCTCTCTCTCTCTCTCTCTCTCTCTCTCTCTCTCTCTCTCTCTCTCTCTCTCTCTCTCTCTCTCTCTCTCTCTCTCTCTCTCTCTCTCTCTCTCTCTCTCTCTCTCTCTCTCTAATTTAGTTGTTATATGACATCAATGTATTCACTTTTGAGCTGAGGGTGAGTAAATGAAGCGCAAGTCTTACCTGACTGTTAATAAATGGTTATAATACGTTGCCTCGGAAGTGGACGAATGTGCCCTACTCACAATTTTGAGGTATTCAAAAGCGCTTGTGAGTTTTTGTACATTTTGTTCCTCAGGTAAATAGGAGTGATGTTAGGCGTGATAGTTCTAAAATATTTATCAGTGAAAACAAGGTTTTAGGGAAGTATATCGTATAATTGATGTGTAATTCCTCTTCTGTCGTTACAACATTTCTCTTGATCTGTCTATCTGAGGAATGAAACAATAACGCAATGGTGGATCGCTTTCCCCCTTCAACACGCATTGCTTTGGTTTTGCTTCGAAATATGGCTGCTTGTGTGTCCCTCACCACTAGATAGATCACGCAATACTTGATAAGCTATTGCGTCACATGATTCCTGTATGGCAGTTGGTAACCCACGGGTGGGCCGTTTTGATAACTGTTTCTTTTCCTACACCTAGAAGTTTTGGAAGTCTCTTCCCTCACATGTCTTTTACATAAAATCTGACCCGACACATCTTAAAAGACAGGCCTTTTCACTTTCCCCCTTTGTCTTATATTCTTTGTCTCATCTTTTTCTCTTTCATAATCCTTTTCATATTTCAATAATGTCTGGCCTGGATGTGGGCTTTTATTCAAAAAAGCCTCCAACGCAAAAAAGAAAAAAACGTTTTTCATATCTAGTGAGGACATACTTCTAAATATAACATACCATATTTCTCTTTAAAACTCCAATTGGTTTTCTCTTGTTACTGCATTGATATCTGATATTCTGATCTCATTCACTATCACAAAAAAGCTCTGAAAAGACCCAGTGATTTGTCACTGTCTGAATTCCTTTGTAATCCTTTACAGACCTGAGTACAATGTATATAGCTGCGTCTTCCATATTTCCCGCCACAACTCATTAACCGAAGTTTCATTTGAGGATGAAACATGGACCCAGCACTGAAGCACACTGTGTAGAGTAGAGAAGGTTTTTTGCATGTTACCCTCTCGAGGTAGTGGGTCCTGGCGATAAATGAATGTAAATACCAAATGTCTGACACCTAGTTATGAAATGACCATTTCTATCATGGTGGAACTGGATGGCCTCTATTTGTGACAAGTATTCCCAGGACGGGGAATAGATGAAACCTGATTGTGACATGACGTTCACCAGGATAGGGAACTGGATGACACTTGGTTGTGCCATGACTATCACGAAGATGGAACTAGATCACTCCTGGATCTACATGAATATCACTAAGATGGAACTAGATCACTCCTGGTTCTACATGACTAACACCAAGATGGATCTAGATCACTCCTGGTTCTACATGACTAACACCAAGATGGAACTAGATCACTCCTGGTTCTACATGACTAACACCAAGATGGATCTAGATCACTCCTGGTTCTACATGACTAACACCAAGATGGATCTAGATCACTCCTGGTTCTACATGACTAACACCAAGATGGGTCTAGATCACTCCTGGTTCTACATGACTAACACCAAGATGGATCTAGATCACTCCTGGTTCTACATGACTAACACCAAGATGGATCTAGATCACTCCTGGTTCTACATGACTAACACCAAGATGGGTCTAGATCACTCCTGGTTCTACATGACTAACACCAAGATGGGGACTGGATGACATCTGGTTTTGACATGGCTATCTCCAGGATGTTGGGTGGATGACATCTAGCAGTACCATCAATCGGATGGGCACCTGCATGACAATTAAATGTTAACATGATTAGACTTCGTTACGACCTGAGTGAGACCTGGGTGTAATCAAGTAGGGTCTTGGTTGTGACCTGGTCATCTTAGCTGGGTTGTGAGCAGGAAGTAGTTCTAGCCAGAATTTGAAGTGATGATGATCAGGCAAACTCGTATCCTGGTTATGACCTGCAAGTAGGAAGATTTTGACCTGGCTGTATCCTGACTGTTAAGTGGCTGGAATGTGTGATCCAGCTTTAACCTGGCCATGTCTTCATCTTGCATCTGGTTGTGAAGGAAGCAGTCAGGGTGATGAGGCACAGTTGCTCACGGAGGGACGGGCAGGGGGGAAGCGATACGACTAGTTGTGGTGACGGCAGCCATAATGAGATAGAGGTGGGTGGGTGAGAGAGCCAGGGTAAGGAAACAAAACTTGCTCTAGAGAAGGCAGCCAGGGTGAGGAGGTGTGAGAGTTGCGGTTGGCTCTAGACGAAACATCCAGGGTCAGGAGGCAGAGCTGGTTGTGGAAATACAATTGGTTGTGAAGGAGGCATACAAGATGATGATGTACAAATGGTCTTAGAGTAGGCAACTGGGTTAAGGAAAAACAACTTAATATAAAGTAGTCTGTCAGGGTAAGGAAGTAAAGCTAATTGTAAAATCAAAGCTTGATATGAAAAATGAATTTGAAATAGTGAGGTATAGTCGTTTGTGAAGACAACAGTAAAGCTTAGAAGACACAGGTGGTTGTGAGCTAGGATGAGATGCAGCTGAAGAAATTAAGGCAGAGAACAGCGGCCGTAGAGTTATTGATGTGGATTGAGGTAGGGTGGAGACTAGGGTCTGAGAGTGAGTGTGGGAGAGCAGATATGTTCTAGTGAAGGGATGGAGATGAATGTAAGTGTGACGGAGGGGATGGCTGGCCACTGGGATAAAGAAGAAGAGGTGATAAGTGTAGGAACAGGAAATGGAAGGTCAAAAGGGAAGAGGAGTTCCGTTGGAACTCACAGGAGGCGGAAGAAGATGCAGTACAAGATACAGAAGAAAGAGGATTAACGGAGTAGTAGTAAGAGGATACAGAACAGGTAAGGGAAAACTAACACAAGTTGTATGAAAAGGGTCTAAGAATTAAGGAAAGAAGGATGGCATACAGGGGAAATTGGGGAATACTGACCACGATGACATACCTTCCTTCAGTCTACCTGCAAAAGTTATCATTTTTATCTTACCGTTTTCAGTAATCTCTCTGTCAAATGACTCACAGCGCCCAGGCAAGGAGACCGGGTACCAGAAAGAGTAGAACGTACAGAGAAAAGACCGGAGCGTAGAGATAATAATCGTCAACTGTACCCTGGATGTGTGACTCTTGCGTCTTATGGGAAAGATTAATGATGCACCAGCTGTGGTTAATGGTTCCCATGTCTTTGATGGTCGTGAAAAATATACACGAACCAAGCGTTTGAGGTCCACAGCAGACAGTGTTAGCCACATAGGGAGTTCTTAACCTCAGGAGGAAGTTCGGTATACTGTTCACTCATCAGCGAGTACAAAATAGCGCTCTCCATGACACAGACATAAGACGTCAGCTTCCTATATTAGATATGCTATATCTTCCTATGCTAATTGTGTTGTATGATACAATTCTTTTGTACCTATCAAATGAGCATTCAGAACAGCATTTCAAATAAAATATCTCCAGAGCTTCAGCGGAAGTGTTGCAATGAATTTGGGACATAGTGCAGCAGTAAACTGGCTAATGATGATACAATGAAAGGACGTCATTTGGGAATTAGATCAGAAAAAAAAATCATAAGGAAATCAGTTACACTAATGTTTATGTATCATTTACGTTGCAGACCATTGTTAGGATAATGTAAGACATACAGCCTTCATTATTTCACTTGTACAGTTAAGTTGTATGCATCAAATAGACGACACTAATGAAATCACATGACTTTCTTTTTCCTTAGATAATTAGCAAAACACACACACACACACACACACACACACACACACACACACACACACACGCAAGCCCAACCCTCGCCTGCCAACAGCGCTCTCGGGCTGCCGGAGGTCAACTGTGACTTTGCCTACTCTCTCTCTCTCTCTCTCTCTCTCTCTCTCTCTCTCTCTCTCTCTCTCTCTCTCTCTCTCTCTCTCTCTCTCTCTCTCTCTCCTAGCTGGATGCTTGGATTGCGCCTAACTAGATCTACCATCTTCAGACGTGAGTGTCTGCCTCCAATAAATTTCATTTTGGAAGAGACGTGCACTGAATAACTGTGCCAGCGGACCGATGAACTAGTGATTCAGTGACGGGTCTCACGAGGGGCCTGTCCTCGAATTGCAGTCGTCTTGGACGCTGATATAATAATGTTCCAACCCCTCCGACCAAGGAACCGGTGACTCATAAGGGTTTCCTTCAGGATCGAAGTGTCTGTCGCCAAGTATAAGTGTCGTGACGTTGACAGATGGCAGCACCATCGCGATCCTCACCATCGGGCCTCGTTATTTGGACCCACTTCCCCAATGACCTTCACACAGTCACCATGTACCGAGAGTGTTCACACGTACACACAGACACAAGAGTGGTCTTGCGCCTATTACTGCGAATGTCGTGAGTATAATCTGAGAACAAGTGCAGAGCTAAGCAAGCAAATAGCCTGTTTAGTGAGTATGTCAATTACTACATTGCTACCATACAACCAACGTAAGGATTTCATCACTTAATGCTCACCATTATATACGTAATGTATGCAGACACAGTGTTACTACATTTAGCAATGTAACCAATATGTATATTTACATCACTAAATGCTGAACTAATCACCGCTAACTGTGTAAAGTTTGAGCCGTAAAATTTGCTGTGTAAAACGGCTTGTGTTGTGACGATGTTGTGTTCGTGCACTTACCTGGAACGTGAAAGTATCCAGCACCATCTTGATCTTGACCTCTTTTCTGATTCATTAATCATTTATTGTAGCCCCCTCCTCCCACAACACACACACACACACACACACACACACACACACACACGCAAGTTCATAAATTTGAATTCTAACTGTAACATTCATTAGGAAATGGAGTTCAGCAGCCAAGAACCAGGGTTTTTTTTAAAGAAAGTTCTATGAAATTCGAAATGAATTCCGGGTATGGGTACTTTTAGATTCAAATTCAGAGTTTTGATTAAGGAGAGAGAGAGAGAGAGAGAGAGAGAGAGAGAGAGAGAGAGAGAGAGAGAGAGAGAGAGAGAGAGAGAGAGAGAGAATGATTATTCAATAAAAGATATCAGTAAGCTAAGAAATTTAGTGATGTGCCGTGAAAATGATACTAGCGAAGCCTCAGCCACTCAGCATTCATAAGGTGTATGAGAGCAAGGAGTGAGTAGTGTAGGATAAGGAAGCAGGAACACGAAAACTTTGGAAAGAATATTGAGGACATTGTAGGTTGACATAGATGCCTTGTAGAAGATCCTATGGATATACAGTGTGGGAGGAAACCTACTAGAAGCAGTGTAAAGATTTTATCAAGGGTGCAAGACAATGGGTAGGAAGAGAAGATGGTGAGTGGTTCCAGGTGACAGGGGCCTCAACCTAGTGACAGGGGGTTTCGGCTTAGTGACGGGGGCTCCAGGCTAACGACAGAGGTTTGGACATATGGAGAGAATGAGTGAGGAAAACTTGACAAAGATGACATATATGTCAGAGGTGGAGGGAACAAAGAGAAGCGAGAGACCACACTACAGATGGAAAGATGGAGTGAAAAAGATTTAAGAGATTGGGGTCTAAACATTCAGGAGGGTGAAAGGCGTGCATTGGATAGAATAAATTGGAGTGATGTGGCATACAGGGGTCGACGCATTGTCAATGGACTGAACCAGGATAGGTGAAACGACCTTGATAAAAATTGAGAAGATCTGTGGGGCCTAGTTTTGGACAGGGGAAATGTGGATTTTGGTGTATTACACGTGACAGCTAGAGAATAGATGTGAGCGAATGCAGCCTTTCCACTGTTGTTTGTAGCGCTAACATACTAATGCGAGGTGCGGGGGGGGATGCGCAGAGAGAGAGAGAGAGAGAGAGAGAGAGAGAGAGAGAGAGAGAGAGAGAGAGAGAGAGAGAGAGAGATCGTTACCTTTGCTGTAATCAGCATCTTTACAGTGATGAGCAGCTCTCTCAGCGACCTTTTTTTGTTGAGGGTGATAGCCAAGAGAGGCTGGTAGTCCACTTCAGGTTAAGTTTCTGCTGCTCTTGATCCTTTATAGGTAATATCTTCCTCAGCTTCTCAGTGGTATAGTGGAAGATGTTATTCTATTCTGCTTTCAGCCATCTTAACGAATGGAAAGAGCTTAGGCAACGAACACTAGAACATTAATTCAAAGACAGTCATCAGTTTGATTGGATCTAATATTGGTTATGGTGTACTATAAACTGTAAAGCCCATCGACTTTTGATCACAATTTCATCTTGCTTTCATTTTTACGATATCAATTTGCAGAAGATAAGTAAGGTCTTGTTAGTGTCTACATCAACGAGAATAATGGTACTTACAACGTGCTTTTCGTCAGTCATCGTCATAAGCTCCTCCATGATTTGGAATAAGAAATTCTCACCTGACACCCTGGGTCATACTGCCTTACTGGCCCTACCTCTGAAGGGCAGGACGTGCAGTGGAGGGTCATTAATCCTTCCATGGCAGGTGACAAGGCGGAAGCTACGATGACTTTGGACAGACGCTGGGGCTGCAGCCAAGGGAGCATATGATGCCCCTGCTTCCCCTGTAGAAGTTTGCACACCATCCAAAACCCGCCTCCTTCATGGAGGGTGAGTAAATTGCCATTGTTGACATTGCCTCTTAACCTTGCTTCTGTCCAGTCTGGCGCAGGCTCTGCATCATCTCATGTTGCTACAGCTACAGTGCCGGATACATCACCAGGACAACATCCATCATGTCTGCCTAATGTGGGCTGCTTCCTCCAGGAACTGTTCATAATAAGGCTGATTATACATTCCTGTTAAGCTTGTCATAAAGGTCTGGTCGGAATAAGTTAATGATGTATGTTAATGTTAATGAGGCATAGGCCGTGATGTAGTGTTATACATTCCGTCCACTGAAAAAGGAAAAAAATTATCAACGAATATAGCAGCCTTGAGCAGATGACTACCACAGCATATTGATGTGACATTCTGCACCAGCAGCAGCTTCACTTGTATCCAATTACCTCCTATAATTAGGTCTGGTTGAGCAACGATGTTTACAGCTTCCCTGTTAAGAATCCAGGTTTTAACGATCTAGATTCCGCCAGTTCCAGGATTTCAGGTAATTGCAACCTACTCACCAGGTTTTAGGGAGGGAGAGAGAAGAGAGAGAGAGAGAGAGAGAGAGAGAGAGAGAGAGAGAGAGAGAGAGAGAGAGAGAGAGAGAGAGAGAGAGAGAGAGAGAGAGAGAGAGAGAGAGAGAGAGAGAGAGAGAGAGAGAGAGACTCACCCTCTACCCCGCCGCTCTCTACCTTACCACATTATTTCCCCACTGAGGCCCATAGTGTATCAAGAGGGTGAATAAGTATCTTACCAGCCTCTCATCTTTCTCTGTCTCTCTATATCTGCACACTTGCTCCCCCTCCCTCTCCTTTTTCCATTCGATAAGACGCAGTGATACTATGACACAGTACACATGAACACACACTAGCAGTACCTTAGTGTTACACACGTACAGATGGCTCGCCTCGTGGCAGACAGCTGTTCACCGCTGGTTTCTCACGGCTGAAAAATAACACGCATAAGAAAAGTTGTGCCTCCTCCCCTCTGCCAAAGCCTCCCAGGCCAAGACCGTAAAGCTCCAGAGGACCCGGTTAGGGTGAGGGGAAGCCAGAGATCCAGAAATGGGGTGCTAGAGGAGGAGGGAAGGAGGAGAGGCGAGATATAACCTGACCCATGAAGAACAGAATTTGAGGCATGGGAAATATGAAGCTGAAGAAAGAAATGAAAAATGTTTGGCAAACGGAGAGGGGGAAATATTGAACTCATCTCATTAGGCTGGATCCTTCAACACTAGGTCGGAACCTCCGTGTCCCCTATTATATTGCCGGAGCCTCCGTTGCTAGGTTGGAATCCCGTCACTTGATCGAAGCCCCCGTCGGTAAGCCATGGCTCCTGCCACTAGACCTGAACTCCCGTTACTAGGTCGGAACCTCCATCATTTAACTAAAATCTAGACTGGGGCCTCCGTCACTAGGTCAGAGTCCCCATCACTAGCCGGTTCCCTCGTCACCAAGCTAGAATCTTATCACTATGCCATAGCCACCATTACTACGTGGCAGGAGACCTGCTGCCATGTTGAAACCACCGTCATTAGAACTCCCAATCATTAGGTCAGATCCTCCGGCACTACGCCTAGAGCCACAATCACTTGGCCAGAGCCACGTCGTAGGCCGGGGGCCATCGTCTCATGGCGTCTTCGTCACTAGGCCGGAGCCAATTTTCTTCAGTTAAAGCCCCCTTTGATAGGCTGAAGCTCCATTGATTAAAAGAAAGTAACATTGAATAGACTGAAAGCTCGTTACTAGGTTTGAAGTCCCCATCACTAACCCTTAGCCCCTAAGTCAAAGTCCCTATCACTAAACCGGAGACTCTGTAAGTAGACCGTTGTTCCCATCTCTAGTTCGTAGCCTCTGAGTCTAGGCTAGGGGCCTCCGTCAGTAGGTGGGACCTGATTAACCTGAAGACACACACACACACACACACACACACACACACACACACAACCATGGCTGGCAGCTGAAGCTTTTACTTGATCAAACATAATTCAAGGGGAGAGTTTGCCTTGATGATTGTGTTACCTTAACTCAAGTTTCCTACGTATACATCGTCACAAAACCACAGTTATGTGATCTGTAATATATTGTTAGAAATATTGAGGAATTATATCTCATGCTTTATCTTATATCAAAATCTCACTCAAGCATTCTTGGATTTATTTTATGTGTCCTTAAGTGAGGGGCTTAAACTGCACTGCATATTCAAGGTGGGGTCTAAATAGACTTAGGTATAGTGGCAATATCTCATCCTTGCTTTTGCGCGTAAAGTTCCGGTTTATAAATCCTTAACATTCTATTAGCTTTCTTGGCAGCATCATTGTAATGCTGGGAGAATTTGAAGTTATTGAAAACAGTTACCTTTAGATCTCTCACACTTTTTATCTTTTGGCCCGTCTGTTCACGATATGATTTTCTGGATTAGATTTCCAACTTGCAATAGCTGACATTTATTGACAAAATGACATTTAGTATTTACTAGACCATTCAGCGATATCATCTTGATGCTCTTGTAACTCTATCCTAGCTTTTTCAGTTAACATGGCACTGCCAATAGTTGTGTCATCTGCAAAAGTGGGACCTTGGTTATTTAGCCCTACGTCAACATCGTTAATATAAATGATGAAAAGTATTGGCCCAAGTACGTATCCCTGGGGGACACTCCACTAGTAACGGGTGACCACGGTGATGATTCCACATTCATTACGACTCTCTGCTTCCTATCAAGTCAACAGGATTCTATCCAATTTCCTATACAGCCAGTCACCCCCCCAAGGCCCTGGCTTTGTGCATTAACCAAACGTGAGGGACTTTGTCAAATGCTTTCGAGAAGCCCAGAAATAATATTAGTTATTGCTTTTGTCTTGTCATGGTTAATGAATAATGTATTATAAAATTTGAAGAGGTTTGTACGGCATGATCTACATCTTTGATAAGGCAGTTGTTCCAGATCGGCTATGATATCATTTCTATTAATCGACTACAGAAGTTTACATATGATTTATTTGAGGCTAATTGCACGGTAATAATTCGGCAGTTCTCGGCTTCCCTTTTCGTAAACAGGAGTGATGTCTGCCAGTCTTCAGTCCTGTAGGACTATTCCATCCTGGAGTGACTTATTGAAATGATAGGTTAACAGTCAGGCAATTTCGTGTTTGACACATTCAATCACTCGTGGACGGAAACGATCAAGACCTGGACTTTTATTAGTCTCCAGCTTATCGATCAGTGTTAGTATTTCTCTAACTGTGCCGGTGAATTTTTGTATCGCGCAAGTGGTATTTACCACTGCCTCAAAATTCATGCCACTTCTTTCTAGCGTAATAACAGAACTGGAAAACTAATTCAGGGTTGTTGTTATGCTTTTATTATTCGTAATGGGTTCCCCATTCTCGTTTATTACGGGTTTTGATACACTCCTTACATGCTTCTTAGTGATAGATCCGTAAAATCTTTTAGGATCTCTAACACCATCTCTTGCAATACTCACTTCGTAATCTTTCTCGGAATTTTTGATAAAAACTTTCACTTATCTTCTGATTGTGTTGAATGGCGTTGCAATATTTGGATCATTGTGCGATTTCTTCAGCGTACCGACTTCATTCCCGCACCTCATAGCCTTTCAGTATCTTGGGAGTACTATTCAGGCATGTTGTTCTTTTTATTGCGTCTGTCGTGCATGAAAAAGAATACGGCTTGACGGTGCATAAACTGACGCTTAAAACTGGCCCATAATTCCCTTGGCATGAACCAACAAGGGTGAAACTCTTTAGTGCGTCGTGCATTCCTTAAAAACCCGCTCTATTAAAGTAATGGGTTAAAGCACTGGCTTTAGGGAAGTCGGTTTTAATACTTACGTCGAACTTAACCATGTTATGGTCACGGGTGCCTAGGTGTTCTCCATCACGGATATTAGTTCCTAAGATCTCCTGGGATGGAAGAACTAAATCAAGTATATTAGCTTCCCTCGTCGGCTCGGTGACGGCTTGGTACAGAAAATTTTCTTCGACAAGGTTCATAAGTCTACACCTGAAATAGATGCCAGTTGATTTTTAGAAGATAAAGATACCAAGAATGAACAAATCTTTATCCTGTATAGCTCGTTGCAAGTTCTCGTACATGACAGTGTCAGTGTCTGCTGGCTGACTAGAGCATCTACAAACGACCTTTATGTGAAGTTTGGAAGATTCTGTGCTAATATGAAAACACAAGTGTTCAAAAGAAGAAGTGCTGTAGTCGGTATTTCGATAGGGTTTAGGCAAGATAGGGTACAGTTCCCTCTTCTCGGCAGTCTCTGTCCCTTTCAAATAATCTGTCGTTTGTTAGATTTTACTCACTAATTTGAGCGTTGTTTTTCCGTGGTCAACGCACCGACTTCCACCGACTTCCTCACGGGCTGGTCCCGTGAGGAAGGAGGAGGGGATCGGCTGGATGGATGGTTAAGATGTGACGTAGACTTGTTGGAGGTTTTGAAAATTGGGCGAAGGTGGGGGAGGGGCCGTAATGGTGGGACGAGACTGGGAATTTGCATGAGGGTGGACGGAGTTTAGGTGGGGTTGAGAGGAGGTTGCAGGACAGTGGGAGCTGAAGGGAAGGGTGAACATGATGAAGTTAAGGAGGGGCCGTGGGGGGCATAGGCAATAAGGGGAAGGTACCACCAGGAGTTGGTTGGGGAGGGTACTGGGCATTGGAAGGATGTGGAAGAGGACGCTGTGTGGAGAGAGAGAGAGAGAGAGAGAGAGAGAGAGAGAGAGAGAGAGAGAGAGAGAGAGAGAGAGAGAGAGAGAGAGAGAGAGAGAGAGAGAGAGAGAGAGAGAGAGAGAGAGAGAGAGAGAGAGAGAGAGAGAGAGAGAGAGAGATTAAGTTTGTTTTCAAATCACTGTTCCTTAACTATCCAACTTTCCTCACTTGTTCCAAGAAAACATGTAAGCAAATAGTCTCAAGCTCTTAAGGAAACTTCCCAGAGCAAATGACATTTTGACTGTAAGTGAATATGTGGTATTCGCAGGAAACTTGCCTTTATTACTGCTGACTTCAGACGATTAAAAGAATGCATAAGACTATCCTTCGTAACAATTGCCCGTTTCCAGCGATATGGGAGGTCGGGGGAAGATATATGAATAAAACAAATGGAAACACACCAGGTGAAAAAGTCAGGAAAGAGTTGGCTGGGAAACTCTGGAGCGTCTCAGGGGACACGAACCGATTGTAATAGAGGAGAGGTGAAGATGGTTCGAGTGGAGTATAGAACCTTTCCAGCCCTGCCCATGGGAATAGTAATGGTAGGGCTCGTACCACAGCTGCTGCTGCTGCTCCTGGTACTACTGCAGTAACTGTGCTGCTGCTGCTGCTGCTGTTACTCACACTACGGCAGATACTGCCTTCACACGGATTTTGTTATTTCTTGCTGCTACTGGAAGGTATGCTTTTAGGTTTAGTTCTGTCCCAGGAAGGTGTGGGGAAGTCTGAGTGTGCTAGGAGAGTGTGGCGGAGAGTGGGTATGTTGACATGTATGAGGAAGATGGTTGTGCTTGGAGTTTTGTGGATCCTAAGTTTGTTGAAGAGGAATGAGGGAGCAAGCGCGTGCTGGGCAGGTTTGGACGTACCCTCAGTGATTTAGGGAAACATGAGACATTTCAGGTTATTTGAGAAGGTATGAATGTAATAGGAAATAGTAATGGGTCTGAGATGTGTAGAGAAGGAAGGATGTAGTTAAATGATGATGTAAGCATGATATGTGTACTCAGGCATATTTCTGCTACGAACCTTCGAGATATCATTCTACAAGTCGCAGAGACAGCCTTACTCCGAGGCAACAGTTCACTGTAGTCTTTCTGGAAAAAATGATATATTGTCTTTCAGTGAAGGTGAGATATCTTCCTACTGTGAGACAGAGGAAACTTTCGTTTCCGAGACTCAAAGACAGTTTAATTCTCCTGCGACTCTTGAGACAACGTGAGACACACAGTAAACTCGGCCTTGGGGACTTCACGGCTTCATGCTTTTGGAAGACTGACAAACTTGCTGCAGAAAGATTCTCAGAAATTCCCACGCGGAAGAAACTGAACCAACTTCCTGCTGAGAAACAGAGACTATTTCTTCTCGAGACACAGAGACAACCATCCACCATCTCACCTGGCACTCCATTGTTATGAATAATTCTTCCTCTTTTGCAGGAACTTTTTCTCTCTGAAATAGCCTAATATAGTTTCTGAAATATTCTATAAACATTTCTAAGATAATCAATGGCAGTTCTAGAAATACTTTATGATAGCTTCTGAGATACTTTAAGATAATCTCTAAGATACCAGGAGACAGTTCCTGAGCAACTCCAAGTCATTTTCCCAGAGTTACATCATGATAGATGGAAGCAACTTTCCCCAGGGAGGCTTTCACCACATGTCTCTGCTGAGGGAACGTGTAGGAGATTTACGTAAACTATTTAGTTCTCAACCAGATTCTGTGACATGGCCGCCCACTCTCCTTGCTGATTAGTTTCCGTTGTGATGATGGTGAAGGTAATGAGAGAGCTCCGGTGTGTGCTATGATATCATTCCAGCTAATAACAAAGAATACAGACACACACATATAAACACGCACACACACACACACACACACACACACGCACACACACACACACAACAAAAAATGTCCTAAGACACAAGTGTCTCATCTTTGACGTTGCTCCCACGGTCCTGGTCCACTGTGGCTCCCGGCGGGAGATGCTGGCTGATGTAGAGCACGTTGTTGTTGTTGTTGTTGCTGCTGCTGCTGTTGTTGGACTACTGGGTCAGCTGGTCGTCCGGAGTGTTAACTGCCTCAGTGACTGTCCACGATGGAGGAAACTGGCTTAGCTTCATGTTCAGGAAGATGACTGGTTATGAAGTTTACACAGATCCAGTGAGTTGCAGCTCGGTGAAAATGGGAGAGTTTTATCAGAGCGAGTTACTTTTGTGCTCACAAAGAACCCGACCTACACCCAGGATGTTAGAACACACCAGGGAATGAGCGGCGGGAAAGATTGGCATTATGCCTCTTATATTTCATTTGTTACCATCGCGGTCATTAGCTCATTCCTAGGTATAAACTGTAATATGAGGTCAATTTCAAGGGATGCTAATCTACCTGTTCAGTAGGTTTAATCCAGAAAACTTTCTCAAGACTCATTGCCAAACATTCTTAGCAAATTCGAGTTTTCCTCTGGAATCCATTCACGACACATTACGCGGACAAAGATTCTGTTCTGTAGTGGAAACGTAGATTATAATTCATTAAGGTTTCTTTTTATCATACTAATCTACCTGAGCTGGATGATCCTAGTCTGAGTTGGAACAGAACTTTAGGGTACCAAGGTACTTACATACTGATGACTCTCTCTCTCTCTCTCTCTCTCTCTCTCTCTCTCTCTCTCTCTCTCTCTCTCTCTCTCTCTCTCTCTCTCTCTCTCTCTCTCTCTCTCTCTCTCTCTCTCTCTTCCGTCGTATAGCCACTTGCACACACCGCCTCCCTCCCCACGTACCGGACACATAAGTCATCAACGTCCGGCGTCATATACACCATAAATAACTACATGTGTCACGTGACTGGCCATATTAGTGTCTGGATATTTTGGGGGCGTGTGTGTTGTGGCCGCCAGTGTGGCCATCTGGCGGCAAATGCTGCCTCAAATATCACACTCCACATCAAGGCCAAATATGACTCTGTTATTTTTGTTTTTTTTTCTCTTTTAGATAATCTATTCATCAGCTCATCAGCTATTTGGAATCAAAAATGAAGAGGGACATCTGTTCTTTCGATATCTAGTTCTGTATTTCAGGATCACATTCAATCAATTATACTAAATGTGTTCAGTCATAGTATAACAGAGTTGTTCTAGATAGTAGGTATAGGTAGGAAAATGTAAAGGCTTCAGTAATTTCCTTTTTCTACCCAGTTTAAGTCTAGGTATTATCTTGTTATAGTTCCTTAGGCTATGATGTATGGAGCCAATCTTCACGCTTATGGACCAACCAGGCTGTCTTTAATGGTAAGTAATCTCCTATTTGTACAGTACTAGGAGGAGTACAGCATTCGTGGAACTCCATTTCTTGATTTTACAGTCATATACTTTTTTAAACTACATTATGCTGTCAACGTTCACACATTGATCATTTGCTTTATTTAGTTCATCCACTACTATTATATCTGTACACTTACTGCCTCACATCTTTTTACTAAGTGTCTTCACAAGTTTCATGTTATGTGCTCTGGGTGTTCTGTCTTCGTATCTTTTATCTGTCTCTTTCGCTGTTGATATCATCAAACTGGCTTAAATACGAGATGTTATGGTCATGTCAGCCGTCACTCTTCTCGCTTCCATGGTTGCTAAATTCATGAATTTTAGCCTCTCTCTTGATTCTGGTACCAGTAAAGCCTTTCTCTGGATCTTCTTTGGTTTTAAGTGAGGAAACTACACTTCAGAAGCACATTCTAGTTTTGACCTCATACAGGATGTGGAAAATTTGCTAAATATGTACTTTTTCATGAATATGAATGTACGTATAATATCTACCAGCACATGCTTTGTCTCCTTAGTAATCGCCCTGAAGAGAGGCTCTATTGACAGGTTAGGTGCAGGTATAATGTCGGCTCCCAGATCCTGTAGGTTGTACCTTGCTAGAAAACATTGGTATCGAGGCTTTCTCTCGCTCTCTCCTATCTATTTTATCCTAGAAGTATTTTCCTTAGATTTCGTCAACCATGTATCAGATCAACTTTGGAGTTTGTCTCGGTTCCTTTCTAGGCTGATGCAATCTCCGTCATTCTATATTTCCCTTATTGCCTATAATCATCCGTAAGCATATTCAGTTCTTCTGGCAAGTTAATCCAGTTCTTCTGGCAAGTTAATCAAGTTGATCAAGACGAGAAATACCTTTAAAACTAATCAATGTGGCACTCGTGACTTTTTCCTTACAATTACATCACCAACATGACCTCTCACCTGTATTATTCACATGCTCCCAGTCTTTAACCTCACATCTGCTCCCTGATCTATCCTCACATCTGTACTTTAACTTATCCACACACCTGTTCCGTCACTTATTCCTACACCTACCACTGAAACCTCTACAACGATTGATTTCCTCATCCACTTAGAAGTCTATTGTCTCTTCTCTCACCCACCTCTCTCACTAACATGTCACTGTGTTCCCAGTGAGTCCTCTTCTGCCTCATCACCCTTACCCTTCTCTTCCCCTGAAGTGACCATCTCATGTGATCGTTCACCACCTCCATTACCTACCCTTCTGCCTCCTCGCCGGTATCATTCTTCTAGAGTCCTCAGCTGACCACAAGTTACCGTTCATCAGCTCCTTTATATGTCCCTTCATATCTCCTTTGCCCATTCCCCTCAGTGTCCTGTTCTTGTAGTCTGGTGCCGTGTGTGGTAAGAACTACAGTTGCCTCCTTCTCCAACCCGTTTGCTGGCACACCCGCCTTATGTACCTTACCACCGCTGCCTCCCCAAACCTGACTGCCGGCGGACCCTGCCTTAGAAATTCCCTATGGATCATCAGAAAGCGATCAACACCGTCGGTCCCTGATTCGAGGGAATGTAGTAACGAACCTTCATAAATAAAGAATAAAGTAAAAGTGACTCTCTAACCAGGTGACGCCTTATGTGGTACGTTCGACACATCCTGATTATGTAAGAAAAGAGAAAAATGTACAGTGAACATACCTACTGATTCTAGATTCCTTAAAGACTATTTGATAACCGCTCTTTATCCTGTTAAGGAGTTCAGACCCAATTTGTAATCTAGCGTTCAAGTCTAGGTAGATGGTCATCTCTTCAAAATTTCATGGTAACGATCTATGCCACTTTTCATCCTGATCCTCTACCAGTATGTAACATTTATAGTTTTGTGACAGCGTTCTATGGCTCAAAAGAATCATTATTTGGTGGTAGCTTCCCAAGCTGGATTAAAGTGTTTCATACCACAGTGATATGATAAAGACACGATTTGTGGGCTGTACTACCTCCCAGCTACATTTTTACTTATTTTACGTATATATATATATATATATATATATATATATATATATATATATATATATATATATATATATATATATATATATATATATATATATATATATGTATATATATATATATATATATATATATATATATATATATATATATATATATATATATATATATATATATATATATATATATCATACAATCCTCCAACAGCCAGGATCGAACCCGGGACCCCTGCGCCACAGGCGGGAATGCTACCGCTAGGCGATGGGCCTGACTAATAGGAAATAGCTATTCAAATACTTTGTACTCGGATACCCTTAGTCTCACGTTGGTGAGCAACGGGGTCTGCACCGGTTACTTCCCAACAGGCGCACATAGCCAGCCGATAGCATTTTACCGAACCTAACTGTACAACGCGGAGGTATATGAATACGAATAAAATGCATATGAAAGCGCACCTCCATAGAACATAAAAACATCCAATAACCAGGAACGAACCCGGGACCCCTGTGCCACAGGCGGGAATGCTACCGCTAGGCTATGGGCCTGGCTAATAGGAAATAACTATTCGAATACTTTGTACTCGAATACCCTTCGTCTCACGTTGGTAAGCAACGGGGTCTACACCGGTTATTTCCCAACAGGCGCACATAGCCAGCCGACAGCATTTTACCGAACCTAACTTTGCAACGCGGAGGTTGTCTCCCACGTTACCGAGGTAGCGCAAGGAAACAGTCGAAAGAATGGCCCAACCCACCCACATACACATGTACATACATACACGTCCACACACCGACATATACATACCTATACATCTCAACGTATTCATATATATACACACAGAGACATATACATACATATACACACACAGACATATACATATCTACACATGTACATAATTCATACTGTCTGCCCTTATTCATTCCCGTCACCACCCCGCCACACATAGAATAACAGCCCCCTCCCCCCCCACATGTGCGCGAGGTAGCGCTAGGAAAAGACAACAAAGACCACATTCCTTCACACTCTCTCTAGCTGTCATGTATAATGCAACGAAACCACAGCTCCCTTTCCACATCTAGGGCCCACAAAACTTTCCATGGTTTATCACAGACGCTTCACATGCCCTGGTTCAATCCATTAACAGCAGGTCGACCCCGGTACACCATATCGTTCCAATTCACTCTATTCCTTGCACGCCTTTCACCCTCCTGCATGTTCAGGTCCCGATCACTCTAAATCTTTTTCACTCCATCTTTCCACCTCCAATTTGGTCTCCCACTTCTCCTCGCTCCCTCCACCACTGACACATATATCCTCTTGGTCAATCTTTCCTCATTCATTCTCTCCATGTGACCAAACCATATCAAAACACCCTCTTCTGCTCTCTCAACCACACTCTTTTTATTACCAAACATCTTTCTTACCCTTTCATTACTTACTCGATCAAACCACCTCACACCACATATTGTCCTCAAACATCTCATTTCCAGCACATCCACCCTCCTCCGCACAACTCTATCTATAACCCACGCCTCGCAACCATTTAACATTGTTGGAACCACTATTCCTTCAAACATAATCATTTTTGCTCTCCAAGATAACGTTCTCGACTTCCACAGATTCTTCAAGGCTCCCAGAATTTCGCCCCTCCCCCACCCTATGATTCACTTCAGCTTTCATTGCTCCACCGCTGCAAATCCACTCCCAGATATCTAAAACACTTCACTTCCTCCAGTTTTTCTCCATTCAAACTTACCTCCCAATTGACTAGTCCCTCAACCCTACTGTACCTAATAACCTTGCTCTTATTCACATTTACTCTCAGCTTTCTTCTTTCACACACTTTCCCAAACTCAGTCACCAGCTTCTGCAGTTTCTCACCCGAATCAGCTACCTGCGCTGTATCGTCAGCGAACAACAACTGACTCACTTCCCAAGCTCTCTCATCCACAACAGACTGCATACTTGCTCCTCTTTCCAAAACTCTTGCATTCACCTCCATAACAACCCCATCCATAAACAAATTAAACAACCATGGAGACATCAAGCACCCCTGCCGCAAACCTACATTCACTGAGAACCAATCACTTTCCTCTCTTCCTACACGTACACATGCTTTACATCCTCGATAAAAACTTTTCACTACTTGTAACAACATGCCTCCCCCACCATATATTCTTAATACCTTCCACTGAACATCTATATCAACCCTATTATATGCCTTCTCCAGATTCATAGGTGCTACATACAAATCCATTTGCCTTTTCTAAGTATTTCTCACATACATTCTTCAAAGCAAACACCTGATCCACACATCCTCTACCACTTCTGAAACCACACTGCTCTTCCCCAATCTGATGCTCTGTACATGCCTTCACCCTCTCAATCAATACCCTCCCACATAATTTCCCAGGAATACTCAACAAACATATACCTCTGTAATTTGAGCACTCACTTTTATCCCCTTTGCCTTTGTACAATGGCACTATGCAAGCATTCCGCCAATCATCAGGCACCTCCCATGAGTCATACATACATTAAATAACCTTACCAACCAGTCAACAATACAGTCACCCCCTTTTTAATAAATTCCACTGCAATACCATCCAAACTTGCTGCCTTGCCGGCTTTCATCTTCTGCAAAGCTTTTACTACCTCTTCTCTGTTTGCCAAATCATTTTCCCTAACCCTCTCACTTTGCACACCACCTCGACCAAAACACCCTATATCTGCCACTCTATCATCAAACACATTCAACAAACCTTCAAAATACTCACTCCATCTCCTTCTAACATCACCACTACTTGTTATCAACAAACCTTCAAAATACTCACTCCATCTCCTTCTAACATCACCACTACTTGTTATCACCTCCCCATTAGCCCCCTTCGCTGATGTTCCCATTTGTTCCCTAGTCTTACGCACTTTATTTCCTCCTTCCAAAACATCTTTTTATCCTTCCTAAGATTTAATGATACTCTCTCACCACAATTCTCATTTGCCCTCTTTTTCACTTCTTGCACCCTTCTCTTGACCTCCTGCCTCTTTCTTTTACACACCTCCCAGTCATTTGCATTATTGACTCTCAATAATCCCCCTACGTGGGTCTTCCGACGGAAACCATTCTAGCGTCTCTTAAGCACAAACCTCCAACTCTGGAAAGTCTCATACAGAAGCCAGTACACACAGAATCTGTTACACACGAGCTATCCAGTTAGGGTTCCTTAAAATTAAGCTCTTACGTGTGTGAGTCTGTAGATATTGACAATCCTTAGTTAATGCATTGTGATGAACGTTCGTGTAGAAGGTCTTGTTACATCTAACAGAAAGGCCTGTAGACGCATAGATATCACGAGACTTTCAAATGTAAAAGACATGAACGGGAAGCCCTTAAAAACAGATTATCTGAACACCGAAGCCTCCAGACGAAGACACTCCAGGGAATGTCTGTGGGCGGTTAGCACGAGGAGGCCCTCCCCGCCGACAAGCAATCCTCCTGATGGGTCAGTCCCCCACGGGAAATTACTTTACCATGCTAAGTGCATTAGCTGTCCTACCCTTCAGGTTAGCCAGGCAAATGCACATATGCAGTATTGTATATTTGTGAATAAAATCATTTCACTTCATATTGCATACTATTTAAGTACCTGTTTATTTATATTTGTTAACAACTGATAGGCCAGTTTCTCATGATAATATATGGAAACCACTTCTCCATAGACCTGTGTGGCTATTTTACTGACTTCCGCTGAAGCGGTTTTACTGGCCGAGATGCCTCATGCTCTGCTCAGCGTATGGCTGGGATGAACTCCTACATATCTTCTTTTACTAGATTTTTTTCACCTAAATCGTGAACTGATCACTGTTAGTAGATCAAGTAAAGAATGTATCAAGCCATGTACCTTTTCCCTTTCCCTGAATCCCACTCCATTTCAATTTCTGTTCAGAATCACTGTAAAACTTTCTTTGTAAATAAAATCAGTCAAAAACACATTTATAGAATATAAGTGTGGTGATTTGACTTCTTCAACCAAAATTTATCTTTCTAGTTCTAATCTAAAAGTACCTTCATCAATTTCTGTAGTTCAGCGTTTCATCCTTTCTTCCAACCAGATGAATTTATGAGTGAATTTTCGTCTTATAAGCATATCTTCTTTTGGCATTTTATTTTCTTCTAATTCAGCTTATCATAATCTTGCATCTCATGCTCTGCCCAGATCTCTTCTCACTGAATCTATGACATCACGCATTTTCTTTACGCAGGGTCTTGCGAGAATTTTCATATTTCCGAGTAGACAAGGCGCCTGGATGATATATCATACCTCCTCGACTCCTGAAGGAGTGTGCCTAGAAGCTATCTTCGTTCCTTGCTCGCCTTTATTGATTCTGTCTAGAAATCCAGACATCCGTCCAGTTGCTTTCACTTCTGGAGTCTCCAAAGTCTTTCAAAGCTTTCCATACTTCAGACTTCTTCAAAGAAATATGCCCGATTCCCTGTATCTGATCACGTATATGGCTTTCACAGCATAAGGTCTGCTGGTGATTTCTCCTATGTGACTTATCTCTGGTATTCTTCTCTAGGAGATTTCTGAAAATTTTGTCCTGACCCTCGCCATCTCCAATGTATTTAACAGGATGTGACATAATTCTGTTCTTTCTAAAGTTAATTCATAACGTGTCACTGCATCTCCTCCTGCAGGTCCATTGCAGTAGTCGTTAATGAGGCGACTTCCTTCACTTGTCCTGGCAACAGTAGTGTCCCTCTGGGTTCTGTCCTATCACCTACACGCTTTCTTCTCTCTATAATTGGTCACCTCTCGTCATCCTCTTGTCCTATTCACTTGTATGGTGATAATGCCTTTTTACACGTTTCATTTTATCAAACTCCCTTTCTTCCCAGTATTTCTTTTCTCGTACACAATAAATCTTAGTCTTCATTTCAGTTCTGTGCTACATCCCGTGAATAATAATCCACCTTTGTCTTCTGATATTTTCAAGTCTCCACAGTTCAATACTATGTTTAACAAACAGATGGTAGTGTGATGAGTAGGTGCCTTAATTAACTTATTGAGCAGCTGTTTCATACCGGCAAGAATTTCATTTGATTAGAAATGGAAATGAAATGTTTGAGGACAAAATGTGGTGTGAGGTGGTTTCATCGAGTAAGTAATGGAAGGGAAAAGGGGATGCATGATAATAAAAAGAGTGTGGTTAAGAGAGCAGAAGAGAGTGTGTCGAAATGGTTTGGACATACAGAAAGAATGAGTTAGGAAAGGTTGACAAAGAGAATATATTTGTCAGAGGTGGAGTGATCAAGGAGAAGCGGGACACTAAAAGGATAAAGTAAAAATACATTTAGCGATCGAAGCCTGGATATGCAGGGAGAGAAGAGGCGTGCAAGGAAGAAAGTGAATTGGAACGATGTGGTATACCGGGTTTGATGTGTTGTCAATGGACTGAACCAGGGCATGTGAAACGTCTTGGGTAACCCATGGAGAGATCTGTGGGGCCTGGCTGTGGATAGGAGGTTGTGGTTTCGGTGCATTACACATGACAGCTAGAGACTGAGTGTGAACAAATGTGGCCATTTTGTCTATATTCCTGGCGCTACCTCGCTGAGCAGGGGGTGATGCTGTTTTTTTGCAGGGCGGGGTGTCGCCGAGAATGGATGAAGGCAAGCAAGTATAGATATGTACATATGTACATATGTTTATGTATATATGTGTACATATTATGTGTACATAATTCATACTGTCTGCCTTTATTCATTCCTATCGCCAACCCGCCACACATGAAATAACAACCTCCTCCCCCCTCATGTGCTTGAGGTAGCGCTAGGAAAAGACAACAAAGGCCACATTCGTTCACACTCAATCTCCAGCTGTCATGCAATAATGCCCGAAACCACAGCTCCCTTTCCACATCCAGACCCCACACAACTTTCCATGGTTTACCCCAGACGCTTCGCATGCCCTGATTCAATCCATTGACAGCACGTCGACCCCGGTATACCACATCGATCCAATTCACTCTATTCCTTGCCCGCCTTTCACCCTCCTGCATGTTCAGGCCCCGATCACTCAAAATCTTTTTCACTCCATCTTTCCACCTCCAATTTGGTCTCCCACTTCTCGTTCCCTCCACCTCCGACACATATATCCTCTTGGTCAATCTTTCCTCACTCATTCTCTCCATGTGCCCAAACCATTTCAAAACACCCTCTTCTGCTCTCTCAACCACGCTCTTTTTATTTCCACACATCTCTCTTACCCTTACATTGCTTACTCGATCAAAACCACCTCACACCACATATTGTCCTCAAACATCTTTTTTTTTCATACTGTTCGCCATTTCCCGCATTAGCGAGGTAGCGTTAAGAACAGAGGACTGAACCTTTGAGGGAATATCCTCATTTGGCCTCCTCCTCTGTTCCTTCTTTAGGAAAACCAAAAACGAGGGGGAAGGATTGCCAGCTCCCAGATCCCTTCGTTTTTAGTTGCCGTCTACGACACGCAGGGAATACGTGTGAAGTATTCTTTCTCCCCTATCCCCAAGGATAATATATATATATATATATATATATATATATATATATATATATATATATATATATATATATATATATATATATATATATACTATGTGATTTCCCATCAGACTATAACAACCAGTGGAAGGTATTCGAATAATTATTTCCTTATTAGGGACGATCATAGCCCAGCTGTATCGCTCCCACCTGCATCGCAGATATCTCGGGTTCGATCCTGGGTGTTGGAGATTTGTATGTCTTGTGGAAGTGCGCGTTCATGTGCACTTTATTCGTATTCATTTATATACCTCCGTGTTGTTCAGTTGGGTTGAGTAAAATGCTATCTGCTGGTTGTGTGAATCTTATGGGAAATGACCGGTCTAGATCCAGATACTCACTAGAGTGAGTCGAGGAGTGAGCGATTATATAGTATTCGAATAGTTATTTCCCCATTAGGGTCGATCATAGCCTAGCGGTAGCGCTCCCGTCTGCCAAGCAGGGGTCTCGAGTTCGATCCTGGCTGTTAGAGGTTTGTATGATATATATATATATATATATCTTTCTTTCTTTCAAACTATTCGCCATTTCCCGCGTTAGCAAGGTAGCGTTAAGAACAGAGGACTGGGCCTCTGAGGGAATATCCTCACCTGGCCCCCTTCTCTGTTCCTTCTTTTGGAAAAAAAAAAAGAGGGGAGGATTTTCAACCCCCCGCTCCCTCCCCTTTTAGTCGCCTTCTACGACACGCAGGGAATACGTGGGAAGTATTCTTTCTCCCCTATCCCCAAGGATGATATATATATATATATATATATATATATATATATATATATATATCATGCATAATCACTCTTTCCCTTGTCAGCGAGGTAGCGCCAGGAAGCAGATGAAGATTGACCTATCCTCTCATATACACATATATATACATAAACGCCAACATAGGCACATACACATAAAACTCAACCGAGTACGTGCTAAATAATAAGAATGGGACAAACGGAGGAAAGATTCGTTACAAATTTATTCTAACAGAGAATACATTGTAGGAATATTTGGTGGAGAAAATCTTGAGAGTCGACACTGCATTACCTAAATTCTCGTTGGAGTCCTTAATTATATGAATTGTGAGGGAGGGAAGCTGTATTTTGGCAAATATTAAAACTGAATTTAAGTATGTACATTGATAAACAGAAATTCAACAAACTGTTCACATTCTATATATGGCCAAAGCTAGAATATATCTTTCAAGGTTAGCAGGGCATTTAAAGATGTAAAATGAACTAATAGAAAAGATCCAAGGGAGGGTAGCAAAGATTATATCAGAATTAAGGGAGGTGACATATAGCAAAAGATTATGGGCTTAAAACTTGTGTCTCATGGATGAGAGCACAAAGAGTAAAAGGTAACTCGCCAACAGCCTTTAATCTTGAACTAGTTTAATGACGTTATCAACGGACAATTGTTGAGAAGGTGCAAAAGACGAGGTGAAGAATCTTGTAAGACATGACGGAGATATGTACTTATATGTTAAGAAACATGAGGGCAAAAGGAACAAACTGAACGTCAAAATTGTGAATGCACACAACGTATACAAGTTGCAAATATTGTGACACAAAGTTCAAATGACTGGGCCCCAAAAGTGTAAACCTTATTACTCATATGGTAGCAAAAAATAGCAAATACGCAATTTTAAATACATTGGAATACTAAATACAAAATCTGCTACACGATCACATGCAACACAATATGTCACTAAACACAGCAGTCGCTAATGCAATTGCCTAGACACTCCTAGTGATGTGTTCATAGTATCACTGTATTTGCTCAGCGAGAGATCAATTCCCTAATTGATGCCATTCTAATGTGAAGTTTAATGTAGCTTTATACGCGTAATTGACCTCAACGCCCTGTTACACGCCATTGCTAGTGTTCCCTTACTATTCATTCCATAAACAATGATAACAGTTCTATATACATTGCAACCTTGCGTTCCCATGTACGTATACTAAGTTCCTGTACTACATTTTCATGATAACCTCACATCATAAGAGTCGTATCCCAGATCCTTCATCATCTCAGAATACTGCCTCAGAGTAAGTAACTCTCTTCAAGTTCCCTAATGGTCAAAGTTTTCTCGGCTGAAAGAGTAATGACGGAGACCGATTTTATTGTCTTAAATGAACCTTTTGGGTCCAGTTCTCACTGAAGGAAGATCAACACTTGATGTGATAATTACATTTAATGCTTATGGAGAACATTTAACCGTGTGCTAGGTAAAATAATGTCCAGCCGCTACTTCAGATACGCGTATTATCTTCTAATGGCTGAGTGAGTTTCTGACCTTTCAGCTACATTCATCTTTATGATTAACTTTGTATGTCGAACTAGCAGAGATTACCTCAACCCAGGTAGTGTTGACTTCTGCGACACAGTACATTATTGCAAAGGGGATAAAGGTGAGGGTTCAAACTGCTAGAGGCATAAAGTTTGTTGAGCATCCTTGGAAAACTTATGGGAGGGTATTGACTGAGAGGGTGAAGGCATGTACAGAGCATCAGATTGGGGAAGAGCAGTGTGGTTTCAGAAGTGGTAGAAGATGTATGGATCAGGTAGTTTGCTTTGAAAAATGCGTGAGAAATGCTTAAAAAAGGACAGATGGATTGGTATGTACATTTATGGATCTGGAGATCCATAAATGAGAGAGATGCTTTGTCAAAGGTCTAAAGAGCATATGGTGTGGGAGGTAAGTCGACAGAAGCAGTGAAAAGTTTTCACCAAGAATGTAAGGCATGTGTACGAGTACGAAACGAGAAGTCATTGGTTCCCAGTGAAGGTCGGTCTGCGGCAGGGGTGTGTGATGCCCCCATGGTTGTTTAATTTGTTTACGGGTAGGGTGGTTAGGGAGGTAAATGCAAGAGTTTTGGAGAGAGGAGCGAGTAAGCAGTCTGTTGGAGATGATAGGGCCTGGGAAGAGAGTCAGTCGTTGTTCGCCGATGATACAGCTCTGGAGGCTGATTCGAGGGAGAAACTACAGAAGCTGTTGACTGAGTTTGGAAAACTGTGTTAAAGGAGAAAGTTGAGAGCAAATGTGAATAAAATCAAGGTTTTTAGGTTCAGTAGCGTTGACGGACAAATTAATTGAAATATAACTTTGAATGGAGAGAAACTGGAGGAAGTGATGTATCTGGAAGTGGACTTAGCAGCAAATGGAACTATGGAAGCGGAAGTGAGTCACGGGGTGGGGGGCGGGGTGAATGCTTTGGGAGAGATGAAGAATGTGTGGAAGGAGAGAACGTTATCTCGTAGAGCAAAAATGGGCATGTTTGAAGGAATAGTAATTCCGACAGTGTTGTATGGCTGCGAAAAGGTGAATAACCTGTTTGAGCGGTGAGAGTACTGAGACATCTGGCTCCTCTTCTAAGTTCTGGAAGACAAAATCTAGACGAAGTTGCTCCAATTGAGGACAAAGAAGTGCAAGGTATGAGCTATGGATAGGGTTGTACGGAGGAGGGTGGATGTGTTGAAAATTAAATGTTTGAGGACAATATGCCGTGTGAGGTGATTTGATCGAGTAGATAATAAAAGGGCGCTACCTCACTGAAGCAGGGGGTAGGCATGCTGTTTCCCGTGGGACGGGGTAGCGGCAGGAATGGATGAAGGCAAGCAAGTATGAATATGCACATATGTATGTACATATGTATGTATATGTGCGTGTAGAGGCGTTCATGTAAATAAGTATGTGCAAATGAGTAGATGCTGTTTCCTGTGGGACGGGGTAGCGACAGGAATAGATGAAGGCATGCAAGTACTTATGAATATGTACATCTGTATATATGTATATGTCTGTGTATGTTTATGTATACATATATACATATATATACATGTACATATTCATACTTGCCTGCCTTTATCCATTCTGTCGCTACCCCGTCCCACAGGAAACAGCATCCACTCATATTCATATACATATTTACATAATCGCCCATACACGGACATATATATATATATATATATATATATATATATATATATATATATATATATATATATATATATATATATATATATATATATATATATATATATATATATATATATATATGAACATATTCATATTTTTTTGCCTTCATCCATTCTTGGTGCTACCCCGCCCCACATGAAACAGCATATCTACCCCCTGCTTCTGTGAGGTAGCCTTGTAAAGAATCATTACACTATTCAAAAAAAAAATAAGAAAGTCTCTGTTAAGGAAACAGATAACTAGTGTTTTTAAGTGAATATGTTCACAAAAAGAACTACCAACACACACCTACACCACAACACGCCCGAGAATCGAACTCTGGCCATCGAGAACGAGAGACGGACAGCGTACCCTACCGACGAGCTCATAGGGATGACGTTGATGTCCTTGATAGCCCTAACAGTCGATGCTGAAACCTCAAACCCAATTAACCAACCAACCTTTACTGTCCAACGGCCTATCTGTCACTCAAATGTCCACCGGCCCCTTCCACCTATCACTCGCCATAAGACAACCACCTTACCATTATAGTGTCCACTTACAAACTTCGAAGGCATTACTAATCACTGATATGATCTCCCGTAGACTAATGGTCACAATATAGATAATCGTTAAGCCTCGAAACAAGACAAGAAACAAAGTACAAATATTGGTGTTGTTATTCTTGCTAGGTAAATCAGTCACCAACTCATGACTGAAGCTTTCTTACGCGTCAACTAATAAATTGGAATTTTGTAAGTTGTTCATTTATTCATTGAATATTAGGCTTCACTTATGATGAAAAAGTCAGTAATGATAAGGTAAGGAGACAAACAATGGCCCTCAATTGCCTAGAAACCCAACTGTTTGTTGAGTACCAACCATGCATTGAGATATTCGCTCTAGGCTACAGAGAGGATGGAGAGTAATCCTTCCAGCTTATTCTACCGCATGAATCTTTTTCCAGGATGTGGGTATACAGTACTTCAGTTGAATATCGTCTTCTACGTAATCTTGACCTTTCAGAAGGTAAAGTTGTGTCCGGGATATCTCGTCGCTTAAAAGAATTTTGACTGATAGGCTGATGTCAAACGGGATTCAACAAGAAACGTGAAAAATGTTCACTGGCAACTTGTGCATACCAGGGATGCGTCGGAGGTATTTTTCTCGCCCTAAAGCCTTCAATATATGAGAAATCTTATGCACACATTTCCAAGTTAAGTGCTCATTGCAGCATGAATTATGAAGCATTTTACTTTATCCCAAGAAATGTATTTTCCAGCAGTTTGCTGAGGGAAAAGATGAGAAAAGAAGATAAAAGAAAGAAGGAAGAAAGAAAAGGATTTATGAAGAAAATGAAAGAATGGAAACAGATGGTGGAGAAATAGAAATAATATTTTAACATTAAGGTTAACGTACGTCCTGACGATATTGTCTTATTCCCCTCAAACAGAAGAAGTACGTTTCCAGGACAACCATAAACTTGTTACGTATTGTCAACCAAAACCGGTTTTGCTGCACCGTGATCTTGCACAGTAGACCAGTTTACGGACACGAAAACAATCTACCCTTCCTTAAACATGCTTGATATGAATATCTTTATATTGAAAACTTATATAATTCACATATGTTTATAGACAATCATCAGGAGTTCTCTCTTCCATATTATGTAGTATATATGTCAAAACAAAAAATTTTGCAGTGTAGCAGAACCTAATACCTGAATGACCCCTACATTTTCCAAGAAGAGAAAAGGTGCAGACAGACCACATGTACTAAGGAGTCACTATCATATCAACACAGGGTAGGGGAGGGGGCGAAGGTTCTGGGAGAGATGAAGAATGTGTGAAAGGAGAGAACATTATCTCGGAGAGCAAAAATGGGTTAAGTATGAAGGAATAATGGCTCCAACAATGTTATATGGTTACGAGGCGTGAGCTATAATAGACTTGTGCAGAGGAGGGTGGATGTGTTAGGAATGAAATGTTTGAGGACTATATATGATGTGAGGTGGTTTGATCGAGTAAGTAATGTAAGGGTAAGAGAGATGTGTGGTAATAGAAAGAGTGTGGTTGAGAAAGCAGAAGAGGGTGTGTTGAAATGGTTTGATGGACAAAATGAGTGAGGAAAGATTGACAAAGAGGATATTTGTGTCAAAGGTGAGGGGACGAGAAGTGGAAGACCAAATTGGAGGTGGAAGGACAGAGTGAAAAAGATTTTGAGTGATCGGGGCCTAAACATACAGGAGGGTTAAAGGCGAGCAAGGAATAGAGTGAACTGAAACAATGTGGTATACAGGGGTCGACGTGTTGTCAATGGATTGAACTAGGTCATGTGAAGCGTCTGGGGTACACCATGGAAAGTTTTGTGGGACCTGGATGTGGAAAAGGAACTGTGGTTTCGGTGCATTACACATAACAGCTTGAGGCTGAGTGTGAACGAATGTGGCCTTTGATATCTTTTCCTAGAGCTACCTTGCGCTCACGTGGGGAGGGGTGCCATTTCATGCGTGGCGGGGAGGCGGCGGGAATGAATGAAGCCAGCATGCATGAATATGTACATGTGTACATGGGTTTATGTCTGTGTATGTAAATGTATGTATACGTTGAAATGTATAGGTATGTATATATGTGTGGGCGTTTATGTTTATACATGTGTATGTGAGTGGGTGAGGCCATTCTTTCGTCTGTTTCCTTGCGCTACCTCACTAATGCGGGAGACACCGACAAAGTATAATAAATAGATAAACGTTATATATATTATACATAATCGCTGCTTTCCTCGTCAGCGAAGTAGTGCCAGGAAGCAGATGAAGATTGGCCTATCCTCTCATATACGCATATATATACATAAACGCCCACATACGCACATATACATACATATAAAACTCAACCGAGTAGGTGCTAAATAATGAGAATGGGACAAAGGAAGGAAGGCTCCTCACTCATTCTCTCCACATGTTCAAACCACTCAACGCACCCTTCTCTGCTTTGCCAACCATACTCCTATTTCCACACACCTTTCCCACCCTTACGTTATTTACTCGATCAAACGACCTCATACGACATACCGTCCCCAAACATTTTATTTCCAACATATCCACCCTCCTCCGTACAACCCCTATCAATAGCTAATGCCTCGCAACCATAAAACATTGTTGGGACCACTATTCCTTCAAACATACCCCTTTTCGTTCTCCGAGATAATGTTCTCGCCTTCCACGCATTCTTCATCGCTCCCAGTACCTTTGTCTCCTTCCCCACCCAGTGACTCACTTCCACTTTCATGGTTCCATCTGCTGGGGGAAAGGGTAAAAGTTCTGGGAGCGTTGAAAAATGTGCAGAAGGTGAGAACATTATCTTGGAAAGCAAAAATGAGTATGTTTGAAGGAATAGTGATTCCAACAATGTTATATGGTTGCGAGGCATGGGCTATTGATAGAGTTGTGTGGAGGAGGGTGGATGTGTTGGAAATGAGATGTTTGAGAACAGTATGTGGTGTGAGGAGGTTTTTTTCTGTGTCGAAGGACGTCTAGTGCAGTCTCCATATGGATGACTTTACACTGTGCTACACTGCATATAAGAAGGTTACAAGTTCTTTCCAACTAAAACCGTAAAACCATGGCTATATACTTGTACTGAATGAGGAAAAAGTTCCAGTCAACACACCTCTTAGGGTTTGATCCGTTGAAGTTTGTCGACAAGATGAAGTTTTGAGGTTGATTTTGGACCTAAGACTGATTTCCGTACCTCACATCAAGCAACTAACAGTCAAGGAGACTACAGCGTTTGATATCCTGCGGATGCTTTTCTTTGTGTCGCAAAGGTCAAACCACATAACGATACTGTATCGATCTTAAGTGCGTAGCAAACTGGACCATGGATGTGAAGCACATTCAGCAATAAGTAATCAAGGTATTGGACCCCGTCCACAACGAAGATCTAAGGATCTGCAGAGGAGGCTGTCAATCTTCTCTGGTGATGTCCTTGTATGAAGAGAGCATAGACCCACATCTAAGAGTGCACTGAGGTTACATGAAACTGACTTACTACACTATTCTACAGAGAAATCAAGAATCACACCGTTACAGGCGTTACAGGGCAATGATCGACCTGCAATCAGTTGGGCAGACCAATGGTGGGAGAACGAGAGAGCCTGTAACAGATCTCAGTCTGAGTTTCATTTTACCAGTAGGAGTGCCCCACGTTCCACTATGGACCAGTCCAGTACAGCCACATTGCAAGACTGGTTGCAAGAGCGAAGACGAGAAAGTACCGATGATGTAATCAAAACAAGATTCCCAGAGCGCGCTTTGAAGCATAGCCCTCGAGACGGCGAGCAGCAGGAAAACTGCTGAAGGTATCCTGCCTCCTGCAGCTGCTGTCTCCACCACTGAGCGTCACGCTATACTATCGGCAGTTGTGATGGCCAGAAGCCGAAGAGCAACAACGTCGTTACATATTCTGATTCTCGCTGTGTTATGCAACCCGTCGACAAACTGAACTCATTGCACCAGGCGGTGAGGGGAATTCAAGATTGGCTTACACTGATATCCCCTTGAGGCAAGACAGTATCTGTGCTGGGCTCCCGCTCGTATTGGCCTTCGCGGTAGTAAATAAGCTGATCAACAGGCAAACACAGCGATATAAAATCCCACTTAAGAGAATTTCTCTGCGCAACAAATGGAGGCAAGAAAAAACAAACCAGAAATATGAGAAGAGTTAAAGAAAACCTTGGTAGTCGAGCGACGGGTGTTCGTTCATCTGACAAACAGGAGTAATTTTCGCAAAGCCGAGATTGGAACACAAGACTGACCCATGGGATGTTAATGGTCGAGGGACCAGCCAATGGCTGTAGGCAATGTAGTGGAAACTTATGTTGTATCATATATAAAGGTCTTAACACTCCCCATACCCTCAAAGGTATGTTGGGAGAGAACTGTGGTATATTTGGTTTCATAAAGGAAGCCAATGCACTATACAAGGTAGAGTATAGACTTTGAATTTTTCTCCATTACATATAGGCATATTGGAAAGGATCACAATTTTGCGCGTGATCAAGATATTCCTATGAGTCCACGGGGAAAATGAAACACGAAAAGTTCCCAAGTGCACTTTCGTGTAATAATCACATCATCAGGGGAGACACAAGAGAGAAACATAAGTCAGTTGATATACATCGAAGAGACGAAGCTAGGACGCCATTTGGTAAACATGTGATTGTCCAAAACATGTATGTTTTGGACAATCACATGTTTACCAAATGACGTCCTAGCTTCGTCTCTTCGATGTATATCAACTGACTGTTATATTCCTCTCTTGTCTCTCCCCTGATGATATGATTATTACACGAAAGTGCACTTGGGAACTTTTCGTGTTTCATTTTCCCCGTGGACTCATAGGAATATAGGCATATGAATGACTAATCATGCATCTTAAACGTTTCCGAAAAGGATATGCGGCGTTAGTAACCATTACTGTGGACGAGATAAATAGATAATCCTGTAAAGTCGATCAGTCATTCAATATACACAGAATTTTAATAAATCATTTCACTGTGATACTTATTACTGTATCATATGTACATAAAAGAAGACATTTACTTTATACCAGATCCACGCTATGCTAAAAGTGTTGGGGTTCAGAAAAAGAAATAGAAGCAAAAAATAAAGCTAAAAAGGAATAACTAGTACTGAGAGTACTTGGTTTTAACAGTAGTAATGAGTCAAGAGTACCATGGGGGCCCATAAGCCATGGCTCCAGTAATACCCCATAATAATGAATTAATGACCCAATTACGCCTAAGGACTACCAAGCTCACTGTTGTCACTCACTTGCCTGTAGGCTAGGAAAAGGACAATGACATTCTTACATTTAATTCCTAGATATCATTATAGGAATCAAAGTTACGTGACAGTTAAAAGTGCCTACGTAGGAACTCAGTACAACATCCTAACACTGATTGTTGCAACATTGCAGGGATAATCACTCACCATGCACGAGTATGTGTTAAATCATGAATTAGAAAAAATGGTGTTTACATCCCCGCAGCATACTGACGTCAGTATCATCAGTAATTACATATAAGCTAACTAATACCATACAAAACTAATAACAAAAGGAAGATTTATGGGAAAAGCAATTACCTGAATTACATATCAGATCCTGGAAAGCCACAATAATTCCTGCCACACAACATGATAACGATGTGCTACCCCGCCACCAGCCTCTGGTATCGAGGGTCACATCTTGGTGTATCAACTCACTACACTAGTCCGATAGACATGAGCTTATCTCATGTAGACAGGCGGCGTCCGTGCGTCCTTGCTCTAGCGAAGGACAGCGCTCCCCAGGTCTGGCCAGCCACTGGGTACGTTGTTCACACCGACGTGCAACACACACCAGGTCCAGCACGCCCCGAGTACGTCGTTGGTACAGCTAACCGTCTGCTTCTCCAAGTAACTAACACTCTATCCGGCTGGACCCTGTTAAAGTACAGGCCTTCAGTCTTTTACACACAATTTTACCATACAAAATCTAAAGCAGGTAAATCATGACGTGTCGTTATTAACAATGAAAAGGATAGTTACTTTGTGAAATCTCGTCACAGAAAGCAAATGAAAGTCATTTGCGGTGTTAAATTCTCTGGTAACCTTATGTAAAGTAAGCAGTGAATAGAAACAGTAAAATTGATGAATTTAAGGCGACAGAAATTATCCTTACCCTTTATTACTACTGGTACGTCCCCAGTTTTGATCACCCGACATGAAGGAAGACAGACAAAATGGAGCACAAAGGTAAGCTATCAAACATATTTTCTGGGCTGAGAAATAATTTCTATATTGAGAGCCGAAAAGATGACTTAAATCTATTTAGCTTAGAAAAGAGAAGGTTAGAGATAATCTAATATGGTATTCAAAATTAACAAAGATTTCGTTAATCTCAGCTTAAAAAACTACTTACGTGTAGATTCCCTTGAATTTACTCATCGTTATGGATACAAACTGGTGTGCGAGCGTTGTACCTCAAAAGTGACAAAGTATCTATTTCAAACAGCATTGGTAACATGTGAAAAATTTATCAACTGAAACAGTTAAAAGCAGAATGTTCGAGCACAGGCTTGATATTTCGCTTCATTTTCACGACTTCCATTATCTGCATCTCCAAGATATAAGAAAATCTTACAGGCTCTTCTCTGAAAAGTCATTGTCTTTCTATTCCGACCACACTAATCCATGAGCCTCTATTTTCCTCCACCATCACAAAGAGTCTTGTTAGAACCCAGTAATCTGTTGCTGTTTGAATTCCATTTTTTTCCACTGTAGTCTGTACTTTTGTATCTGGGCCCAGGGCTCTTATCCATCCAACACTGATCGGATTATCATACCATCAAACATACCCATATTTGCCCTCACAGAGAGTGGCCATTCTTTCCACACATCCCTTGATTCTCTCTGAATCTTCACTCCCTCACCTACCCCATGGCTCACCTCAGCTCACATGGTTCCATTCACTATCATGTCCACTTCCAGGTATCTGAAACACCCCGCTTCCTCCAAGTTATTTCCATACAAACTCACAATCTAACTTCTCTTTTTCCACTGCTAACACTAATATCCTTGATTTTTATCACATATACGCTCAACCTTCTCTTCACACACAATTTCCCAAATCCCACTCATTTTCTTACTCGAACCACCCACCAGTCCCATGTCATCAACTAACAGTAATCAGCTCACCTTCTAGGCATCTCCACCTAAACTGACTGCACACTTGTCCCTCTCCTCAAAACCCCCGTGTTCATTTCTGTCAGCACTCAGCACAGCTGGGGAAACAAGGAACAATTGATCTGAGAAACATGGAAAAGTCGACCGGAGAGGTAAAATGATCCGCTCATGTACGTGGCAAAGGATGTTAGGTCAATTATTGCTTTCATGTTTAGTCATATTTCAGCAGAAACTTCATGAAGGTATTATCTAATTTCTACATTTCTACATCTATGTTTATAGTGCTGTTAACCTTCCTAAAAGAGGATTTAACAATAAGCCTCTCAATAAGTGGCACACAAGGGTAAACAATTCTTGACTCCCCCAATTCATTGGATGTGAATCATTTTTTATGTATAACAAAACAGTCCTTTGGATACCTATAGAGAAATATGGCTACGTTGAATGACAAACCACAAGAGATTTAAAGCATGTACGTGATGCTACGAGAAATGTGCATATTTCACTGTATTACCATGAAATGCTTTCTAAAAGTGTAAACCATTGTCCAAAGTGCAGATGCATTTCTGGGCAGCGTTTGCTATTGACAACAACATGTGACCTATCACTTTCTTCATACCAACGGCCATGCCCTCTAGGTCAGCTGCTCTTATAACCGTTAATGTAACAAACAAATTTCTTTTGCTATGAAAAGTCATATAAAGATGATCACTCTATTTCTGTGTCATCTCTATTCCAGCTTACATTCACTCTGCATTCATCTCCCTACATCATTTTACATGTATGAAATATTTTCTATTGCTATTTCTGTTATTCATGTTTGTACAAACAGTTATGAATAGCCATAAGAGAGGAAAAAATGAATGGTATTTATAGTAAATGGTGAAGGCCACATCTGCCTCCCCACCTGACCACCCGCTCACCTTTTTCGGGTAAGGTTCGGTTTCCCTGACTGACCACTACCCGCTCGCCATTCCTCTGGGATATAGCTATAAATGTCAAGATATTTCTTACGCTGAATCATGAAAAAGGATGGCAAAGGTTGATGATGTATATTTGAACATGCTTCCTGGAATGAACCAATTTCCAGAGATCACTGGAGAAAATAGAGATATGGTGGAGAGCTACTGTAGTAGGTGCAGGAAAAATCTGGTTCTATGTCATACCACTGGTTTATAACGATATTTTTGAGTCTATTGGGTACGGAAACAGCTGAAAGTAAATGTCATGTATCAGTCTGTTGCACAAATTTCTTCACAGAAATTTTTGAAAAAATATTTGCTTTAAGCTTCTCGAGTGTCCAGGTCATCCACACTGGCTCTGTGTATCTCCAACTGCTTCTACACATTCACTGTGAAAGTTAAACATAATCTAAGTGTCTTGAAAAATCCATAATTTCTATGTTCAGACATCCCCATCAGAGCTACAATAATAAAATGAAATAGTTATGTAAATTAGTGATGCTACCTTAGAGCACTGTCCTTAACATCTTTCCAGGAGTGGTGTAACCTCACACTACAAAACCTTTATTACCAAACCTTCCAGCAATGGTATAACCTTACATCACACAATGTTTATTACCAAACCTTCCAGCAGTGTTGTAACCTTACAATACACGAGGCTTACTACTAAACTTTACATCAGTGGTGTAACCTTCTCATACCAAAGTTTGCCAATAGTTTGGAGACCTTACGACATTATAAAGTGTAGTTATCCAACTTTTACATAAGTGATGTGACCTTAAGACAAGGTAAACTTATATCACCAAACTTCCTCAGTCATGCTGCCAGCCTCCTCCATGAGAGGAGTGACACTGTGGTACACAACTGCCACAGCACGAGCACCAGCAGCTGATGATCATCATCATTCCCACATCTTTGGAATCCTTGACTGTTCTCATGTATAGCACTTCCTCCCCCTCTCTTCTTGCCTCACCTTCTCCATGTACATACATTTCTTTACCGTTGCCAAACTTATTACATTACAGCTCCAACCTCCTTCTTTGCCCATCTCGTTACTCATACTCATCTCTCTCTCTCTCTCTCTCTCTCTCTCTCTCTCTCTCTCTCTCTCTCTCTCTCTCTCTCTCTCTCTCTCTCTCTCTCTCTCTCTCTCTCTCTCTCTCTCTCTCTCTCTCTCTCTCTCTCTCTCTCTCTCTCTCTCTCTCTCTCTCTCTCTCTTACAGTAAAAGCAAGAAAAATATTCTTATTTAGGCTTAACACATAACGATAAATCTGTGTTCGTTTTAGGTAAACTAAATACTTACGATGGAATTCATAAAAGAAGGATAAGTTGTGTCGTACACTCATGCTGTTGAAAGTATACTAAAAGGTCATCTGACAGCCGTCCTTCCATTCCTTGGGTCGTGGGAGTGAAGGAAATGATGTAAGGAGAAATGCATGAAAAATTGAACCGAAGAAAATGACAGGGAGGGGTAGAGATAACGAGAAGACATAAGAATTTGGGTAGGTAAAATAATGGAGTGAAATGAAGAGAAAATGACAGAAGAACGCGAGGGAGGGAAAGAAGTGGGCAAGTGTAGGAGTTGGTGGTGGATAGAGGCTGGGAGAGAGTTGTGGCTGCTGCAACTTACGATGCTTGTCAGGGATGCCAGGAGTGAGGCTCAGGTCCTCGTTGTGAGGGTCTCCACGACTCACCGGCTGCCACACACACACGACTGACCCCTCCCACAGTGGGTCAGCCACCCTGCTGCATAATGTATGTTGGACTTTGTGCTCCACGTGTCGTCACTTTATTTGTATGTATTGCATATTTTTCCACGATTATAACGCTATTATACAGTTTGATGATAACAATGTGCGCTGACATGTGCAGCACAATTTTTGCATTGCATATATACTTATTATATTATACTTTGTCGCTGTCTTACGCGTTAGCGAGGGAGCTCAAGGAAACAGACGAAAGAATGGCCCAACCCACCCACATACACATGTATATACATACACGTCTACGCATGCACATATACATAGCTATACATCTCAACATATACATATATGTGCACACACAGACATATACATACATATATATATATATATATATATATATATATATATATATATATATATATATATATATATATATATATATATATATACATGTACAAAATTCATACTGTATGCCTTTATTCATTCCCGTCGCCACCCCGCCACACATGAAATGACAGCCCCCTCCCCCCGCATGTGCGCGAGGTAGCGCTAGGAAAAGAAAACAAAGGCCAGATTCGCTCACAATCAGTCTCTAGCTGTCATGTATAATGCACCGAAACCACAGCTCCCTTTCCATATATGTCCAATGATGACGTCAAGAAACAGTCAAGTGTAGTAGCACCTTCGTGGAACAACAAAGTAACGTAGCGCAGTGTCTTTTGTGCAAAAAGAATTATTCACATAAGGGACGTGGAACTACATCTTTGAAAAATCATTGGAAATCAATGCACAAAAAACAGTTTGATGATTCAGAAGCAGATGAAAAAGAGAAGATAGAGGAGAAAGCAACGAAAATAAAGCTCCTTTGGAAAAGTGAAGTCAGACATTAAGCAAAGAAATGTTGAAGAATATTTTCAGTGAAAAACTGTGGGATGCATAAAACTTTAAATCAAAGAAACTAGATAAGTGTGCAGCAGAAATGTTAGTAATGGATGATTTACCAGTCAGTCGTGTTAAGGACAGAGGATTCATAAGACTGATGGCTGAAGCTGCTCCACAATACAGGCTGAAGCAGCGAAACTTTTATTCCTCACTGATATGCAATGACATGCATGAGTCTTTTTTCAATGAAATGAAAAGATTGATTGATGTAGTGAAGCAGGACAGCAAGATTTCCTTCACAACTGATGTGTGGTCAGATACCTCAACAGGTGTTTCATTGATGAGTCTAACTGCTCGTGCTATCGATAGGAGTGGTCTGGATGTTGATGACAGGTGATTTGCGTGAATTGCTGCTAATATCTTTAGTCTCCTCCGATCACTGCAACTAGTAATGATTTTGGTGTTCTTTATTATAATCTCCCTTGTGAGTATCGTACCATGCTTTTGTTCATGATGTTGTTTGATCGCACCTTCTTGTAAGTGGAGCGAGAGGCGGTGGCTCAGGGTACAGGTTGTATGTCCAATGTAGTTTATGCTGTCAAGTGCCCCTCACAACTCTCATAGCTATCTCTTACTGCTCTCAGGCATATCTGCACATTATGTTACCTCCATCAACTGGCTGCTTGTCTCACCTGTCTCCAGTGTCTCTTGCTATCCTGAACCTTCCCTGAAGTGTCTGCTGCCTCGCTTACCTCCCTCTCTCTCCTCTTTCAATCCCTGTTGCCTCCCTTAACTCTTCCCTACCACTCTTATATCCCTACTGCCTCCCTCACATTCCTGGTGCCTCCCTTACCTCTCTCCCTCTTCCATCACCTTCCTGCTGCCTTCCTTATCTCTCTCTCTCTCCTCCCTCACCTCCCCGCTGCCTCCCTTACCTCGCTGCTGCCTCCCTGACCCCTCTCCCTCTTCCCTCACCTCTTTGCTTACATCCATATCTTTCTCCCTCTTCTCTCTCTCTCTCTCTCTCTCTCTCTCTCTCTCTCTCTCTCTCTCTCTCTCTCTCTCTCTCTCTCTCTCTCTCTCTCTCTGCACCCTTTACTTCAATCTCTCTTCCTCCTTTATGTCCCTGATGCCTCCCTCACCTCCCTGCTGCCTCTCTCACCTCTCGTTCTCTCCCCCATCTCCCTGCTACCTCCCTTACCTCTCTCCTTTCTCCTTCATGTTCCTGATGCTTCCTTCATCTCCCTGCTGCCTCCTTAACCTCCCTGTTGCCTCCCTCACCTCCCTCTTGCCTCCCTCACCTCTCTCCGTCTCCCCTTATCTCCATGATGCCATACCTAGCTTCTCTCCTTCTTTCCTAACCTCCTTGATTCATCCTTCAACTCTCCCTTTCCTCCCTCAACTTCCTGCTGCTTCCCCCCAACCTTCCTATCACTTCTGCTCTCTTCATCTCCCTACTGCCTCTCTCATCTCCCTGCTACCTCTTTTACCTCTTTTCTTCCTCCCTTAACTCCCCCCCCTCCACTCCCGCCTATCTCCCTCACCTCGCCAGTGCTCTCCTCACCTTCCTGTTGCCTCCTTATTCCTTTGCATTCTTCCCGAACTCTCCACCTCCACCTTTACCTTCCCGCTGCCTCCTACATTCCGCTGCTGCCTTTCTTCCTCCCCTGCAACGTTTCATACGTCTCTGCTGCCTCCCTCACCGACCTACCGTCCCACACACATCTCCCTTATCTCCCTGTTGTCTCCCTCACCTCTCTTTTGTCTCCCTTTTGCCTGCCTCACCGCTCCTACTTTTCCTCTGCCTATATCACCTCCTTATCTCACTACTGACTCTCTCACCTCCCTCACCTCCCTGTTGCCTTCCTCACCCCTCCTATTTCCCTGCGGCCTATATCCCTCCTTATCTCTCTTCAGCCTCTTTCACCTCCCTTACCTACATGCTGCCTCCATAACCTCCCTCATATCTCTGCTGCTTCCTTCACCTCCCTTCTGCTTCCCTTGCTTCTCTAACCCTTGATGTCTCTCTCATCTTTATCCTACCTCCCTGACCTCCCTGCTGCCTCCTTCTCCTCACTTTTGACTTAACCACTTTCTCAGCTACCTCCCTAACCTACTCCGTCTCTCTCACCTGTGCATTGCTTCCCTAACCTCCCTTCTGCCTCCCTCATCTACATGCTCATCCCTCTACTGTCTCCTCACCCGCCAGTTTCCTCACTCACCAACCTGGTGCCTCCCCCACTTTCCTGTTACCCTCCTGGACTCCCGCTACACCCCCGTACCCCTCGCCCTCAACCAAGACTCCCTGCTGCCTCGATAATCTTCCTACTGCTTCCTTAATCTCTCTGCTGCCTCCTTCACTTCTCCGTTGCTCTCTTTATCACCCTACTGCCTCCTTCCACTATCTATAGACTTCGCCATCACAAGGTGAACTAAATAGAAGAAAAAAGCTCTTAGCCCCGTTGGATGATATGCAAATGTATTCACAAGGATCCAGATGCGTCTCGTTCGGTCAATATCCAGTTAGCTTTCTGTTTTAAATATAAAATTATCAGATGTGATATGCTCAACATTTTCCCTGTCTTCCCTAGGTCTGGGATGCATGTTAGAATTCTTCCTGTTTTCAATTTGAATTTCTAGTGTTAGAATAACTCCTCAATATAATGATCATATCTTTCACATCTCTATTAAAAGTGCTTGAATTTTCACTGCAGGTGTCTATTTTTTTTTAGGAAAAATTAAGAAACTAACACTGTGATGTAAACACACACACACACACACACACACACACACACACACACACACACACACACACACACACACACACACACACACACACACATACACACACACACACACATACGCACATACACACAAACACACACACACACACACACACACACACACACACACACACACACACACACACACACACACACAGTATGAATACCGGCAATAACAAATGATTAAGAGGCACTAAATGGCACTAAAATCTAGAAAGAAATGTCACCCCACGAGAGTAGAACTCTCTCATTCTGTACTCACAGGGAGTTACAGATAGGTTAAACAGATGATCAGAGAGAGAGAGAGAGAGAGAGAGAGAGAGAGAGAGAGAGAGAGAGAGAGAGAGAGAGAGAGAGAGAGAGAGAGAGAGAGAGAGAGAGAGAGAGAGAGAGAGAGAGTTTATACTGTTGTCAAGATCTCAGATTTGTCTGTAGTTTGTATCATCGTTGTCTTCAAATCTCTACCATAATTTCTGGGCTGCCTCCCTTAGCTATGAACCACCTGGTTTAATCTTTAATCGTTCGTGTTACTCTCCGGTGTTGTCAGCGTTGAGGTATCTCTCATTTATGACGAACCATAGATCACCCTCGATGCCCTCGAAGCCTCAAAGCGCTCAGGGGAGGCTCCAATCATCCATCAATATACACAGTGAGCGATGTTTTACTTACCTTTGCGAGTCTTCTAAAAAAGAAAAAGAAACATCATGAATACATGTACACCTCCAGCCTGCCGGAGGCACTATACATACGCTTCCAGAAAAGCACCCACATTAATAAGAAAAATTATGCCACACAAATGTAAACCTTTCAGTCTGCTGGTCCATTTCAAATTATCCCTTCACCTGTTCAACCTTTTCTCCCTCTCCTCTAACCACTCTGTTAGAGAGAGAGAGAGAGAGAGAGAGAGAGAGAGAGAGAGAGAGAGAGAGAGAGAGAGAGAGAGAGAGAGAGAGAGAGAGAGAGAGTAAAGATATCTTGCTGATGAATACACTGTCAGTCAGAACTCTTGATTCATCAAAAACTAGTTTTTTTCTGTTTTTCTTTCAAAACTTAATACACTTTAAACTTTCTTTGTTGTCAGAATTATAATACTTTTTGTATTTTTCTCAGTCAATTTCTTTAAGATTTTCATTTACTGAGAAATTATGAAACATCACATAGCAAAGACTCAAGAACCTTCAATAAACCAAGGCTTATATTATAGTGAACGAGATAACTCACTGATGCTTCTAATAAGACTCCTGAAAATTCAGAAACTTAGTTCAGGACGTCACTTACAGGCGAAGGTAAACATAGCTGCTAATATAGTATGATGGTAGTGGATGATAACCCGTGCTCACTAGGGCAGGAAGGGGAGCTCCTGGTCAGGGGTCCAGGGATGGCAGACCCTGGTTAGGGGTCCACGGATGGCAGACCCTAGTCAGGGGTTCAGGGATGGCAGACCCTGGTCAGGGGTCCAAGGATGGCAGACCCTGGTCAGGGGTGCAGGGATGGCAGACCTTGGTCAAGGGTGCAGGGATGGCAGACCCTGGTCAGGGGTCCAGGGATGCCAGACCCTAGTCAGGGGTTCAGGGATGGCAGACCCTGGTCAGGGGTCCAAGGATGGCAGACCCTGGTCAGGGGTCCAGGGATGGCAGACCCTGGTCAGGGGTCCAGGGATGCCAGACCCTAGTCAGGGGTTCAGGGATGGCAGACCCTGGTCAGGGGTCCAAGGATGGCAGACCCTGGTCAGGGGTGCAGGGATGGCAGACCTTGGTCAGGGGTGCAGGGATGGCAGACCCTGGTCAGGGGTCCAGGGATGGCAGACCCTGGTCAGGGGTCCAGGGATGGCAGACCGCAGTCAGGGGTCCAGGGATGGCAGACCCTGGTCAGGGGTGCAGGGATGGCAGACCCTGGTCAGGGGTCCAGGGATGCCAGACCCTAGTCAGGGGTTCAGGGATGGCAGACCCTGGTCAGGGGTGCAGGGATGGCAGACCCTGGTCAGGGGTCCAGGGATGGCAGACCCTGGTCAGGGGTCCAGGGATGGCAGACCCTGGTCAGGGGTCCAGGGATGGCAGACCGCAGGTCAGGGGTCCAGGGATGGCAGACCCTGGTCAGGGGTCCAGGGATGGCAGACCCTGGTCAGGGGTGCCAGGGATGGCAGACCCTGGTCAGGGGTCCAGGGATGGCAGACCCTGGTCAGGGGTCCAGGGATGGCAGACCCTGGTCAGGGGTCCAGGGATGGCGGACCCTGGTCAGGGGTCCAGGGATGGCGGACCCTGGTCAGGGGTCCAGGGATGGCGGACCCTGGTCAGGGGTCCAGGGATGGTTGATGATAAACATTTGTTCTGGCTTATGAATACTTCGGTTAATAACCAATACTTACTGTGACAACACAACACCCAGGCAACCAATCTGATGAATGAAGGAAAACAAATGAAAATAAATTCTGGATTAAATGCCTTCATACAGTCAGGAACAGTCGACACACAGTTTTACAGGTGAAAAAATCTGTGGACAAATGTTTTCCCAGGAATTCTACACACCTGTCCGGTAGTCCGGAAAGTAATACATAAATCACGAGCATTGGTGGTTATTTTCATGTAGGTTTTAGTGTTTTTCTATGAGAGTATATAAGTTAGGGAGAAAGCAGGAAAACGTTACAAGTAAAACTGAGGTAATGGAACACTAAAAAAATCTACATTGAATAAAGAAAAAGCATGTATGTGAGGGTATGTGATAAGAAGCACATAGATGGACAACAAAAACAGACCAGATAAGGTCAGAAAACAATGAACATTTAAGTAACCAGCATGACACATGAAGCAAGTCTTCAGTGTTCTTTCCAGAGAAATTAATCATATTAACAGAGAACCATGATATAACTTGAGAAAATAATGGATTAACTTAAGATAGACAACTGATAACGTTGTGATTGCAGAAGATAACAACAATTTGAATCAAGCAAGGTATGAGGTGAGCACTACGTGGGATAGCTTTTTCCAGTCAAACTTTCGTCGTAAGTGTTCGTTGTTGCTGCCTCAGTCACATCTCTGCCATCCTTCTGTACCGTGGCAACGTCGGTGCACCAGGTGGGCGTCCTGCAGTGGTCCCTGCTCTCTCTGCACACATTATGGTCCACAGCTGCTGTTATGTATGGTGGCTGGACCCAAGGTGAACACCAAAGTAACTGATCTTGGCCACTCACGGACAGGAGCAGGATGGGTCTGGGGTATATAACTACGTGTACATACAAGATCTTTAACAAAGTAAACAGAGGACTCGGAAACAAATGTATGATGGTAAACTCATTTTTCAACTTCTTTGATTTTATGAACACAGATGATCCAGGGAACAACATAAGTTTACTTATCTAAATCTGATTAGATTTAGTTATGCTGACCTGAGGATTCCGGCAGTCTCATGTAACGGTTGTCAGTCACACACAACACTACTGTTACAGTCAACATCCTAACATTCACATATCACCTTTTCAGTAACAACATCGTTACAGACAGCAATATCAACAACACAGTTTTGAGTGAGGTAATCTATGAAGTCTATCACGGGCTACTCTCATGGGTCCAGCAGCAATCTGGTGGTAACAGTCGTATCCGACTGTAGGGTCCTGGACACCACCTAACATTACTCTCACAAGTCCAGCTGATGGACAACACTAATACGTGCTGGTCCCAAGCCACTACAAACGTGAGGTGGAGTCGAATGTTCATCTGGTGCAGAAGTGGGGCTCTCAGTCAGCTATGGCACAGTGGAAGCAACGTAGCAACACTATAAGATATTTCGTCGGTCCAGGACTGTCATAGACATCCATCACTCTGCAGTGTATGGCACATACCAACAGAACCTTACAAACACTCATCACTCTGCAATGTATGTCACATACCAACGGGATCATACAAACACTCATCACTCTGCAGTGTATGTCACATACCAACGGGAATGTACAAACACTCATCACTCTGCAGTGTATGTCACATACCAACGGGAACGTACAAACACATGAAGGCTTGAAGTAAACACACGCTGACGACTCCAGCCAAGGTATGTGTCCAGCCACCAGGTGCAGACCCAGTCGTTAATCTTCGTATGGTTGCCAACCAGCAGAGTGACTACAGGAACCTCGACACTGTAACTTAATCAACAGGTCACCATAACTGCAGTAAGAAATAATATCTATAAACGCATAATGCACTAAAGCTGTGCTAACTCTTAATATATATCTGCCCTTGTTAACCTTCAGGATTTCTTCATCAACTAAGCAGGCAAAGTTCTCTATTTCTCCACCACTAATGATGCTTTGTGTGATAGAAATACTGCTATTCCAGTTGCCCACACAACAGCAGAGTGTCTCTCGTTTAACCCCATTTGACCTTTGTAACAATACGAAAATGTCTACCAGAAGTTTTAGGAAAACTTCATATCTTCATCGTTTTTATGGCCACCATCACCATAATTCTAGGACGGATAATCGTGTACAAATATGACTTCATTTAGGAGTTCATCTGCAACTTCATCTAGTAGGCCAGAGAGCCATCTACCCATGGTCATACTGCCCGGCCTCGAGAAATGATTATGATGAAGAGCATCCAAGATCCTCCAGGCTGATATGGACAAAAGTTTCCCCAGATTCATAAAGGGAAAGTGATGGAGGTAGAAACTAGAGGAAACATGAATAATGAGTTGTAATTCATGGCCTCGAATCATTTGTTTACATATAGCCTCATTACTTGCCCGGATGAGAAAAATATCCTCTATTTCTTAGTTTTTTTTATTATATCAACAATGATGGCACAGCCACAGAAACGCCCTATTCATAGTCATCTCCGATACAAGAAAAACTGACACGAAAAAATAATAAGTTATGGCTTTCTTTTTCTTGTCCTTGTAGCAACCGCCATAGCACGCACAAAACATGGCACAATTATGATCATCCTCTTTTCTAATTTTTCTTGTATAGAAGGAATAGTACACATAAAGTTGGATAAGACAGATCACATCTGATAGGTTTGCTTTCCCCTGCCTCGCCTTGTATAGATAACAGGCAAATGATCCTCATATTCAGATTATCGGACTATGTCATAAGGAAAACTTATGAGAGTTATATGTAATTTCCCTGATGTTATGACGGTAAGGTCTTGTAACTGCCAGGTTTAAGGTTCCCTACCACACTACAACATGATAGTAAGGTCTTATAACAGCCAGGTGGATGGTTCCCAACCACACTACAACATGATGGTAAGGTCGAAGGTTCCTTGCTTCTCTACAACATCCTGGAATTAGCCACCTCGACAAATATATCATGTTCTACGGCCACACTACATCATGATGGTGAGTCACGTTCATGCTACATGATGGTGTGGTACTTACCAATAATGTATGATGTGGGCAAACTCTCACATCCTACGATGATTACCTTACATCCAAACTTGCACCACAACGTGATGGTGTGAGCAATCACAGCACCACATGATGTGAGTCACATTCGCACGTCATCGGTGTTGCAGGCTATCCCCAGAGGCCTCGAGAGGCATTTCGTGGTAAATTCCGGTCAGGTCAGAGACAGTCTCTGGTCGTATAGCAAAAACAATCGTTTTGCACCGTGAGTTTAATGGTACAACAATATCCCTTGTGTTCTGAGCCATTTAGCAGTTTGCTTGAAGGCCTTATCTCTATGACTGTATTTCATAGTGATCTTTTAGAACCTTTGGCAAACTTTCAAAAGAAAGCAAGGTGCTGATGAGTTTCTTTTTGCACAACTTTTCGTGATATAGTCTACTGTCAACATGTAGGAAAGTCTTAAGGTCACACAGTTTTACGACTGGACAAAATGATTATCCAGGCGAGTAACACTAGCAGCCTAGCTGTATTAGAGGCGCTGAGGACACTCAGACCAATCATGTGATTTTTGGAAAGTAAAAGTAAGTATGTTAGAACATAGATGGTTCATACTTTGTTCCACTGTAAAATTGATTGGAATACAGGTGGGCCTCGGTATTACAGATCCTGTTTTCTTGATATTCGTAATCTCCAGTAAAGCACAACTGAAACCCAGGAACGCTTATCGTTAAACTGCTCAAATCCTACGCTCACCTCATGCCGGAACCTTTCAGTTATGGAACGCCGATGATATGGAGTTAGTGGACGCCGTAACTTTGCACTCATGGAAGATTAGAATGTAAGTCATAAAATGTCAAGAAACACTGGAAGGGGAAAGAGAAACCCAACACTCATGTAATAAAGAATGCATAAAGCGAGAGGCATTGAATTAGTAAACATGGTTTCTATTGACGGAAATAATGCAGCCATGGAAACCTGGAACCTAGAATTCGTTAAATGTCTGGAACATTGGAGCCTTGCAGAACTAGAAAACTGAACTTATGGACACTCACTATACTTCAGAATCAGCTCAACCGAAACTCTTAAACTTGAAACTACAAGAATGATGTTTAGATGAGCAACAGACACAGAAAATGAAACTAAAGAAAGTAAACATCCCAGTAACTTGGGAATACATGGAGCTAATAAGAAGAGGTTCTGTTTAGTCGCACAGGAATGTAAATATAAACTAACTTCGTGTTTACTGTGTTATTCAGCATCAGTTCGTAAGAGCGTCAGTTGGACTTGACGAGAATGGATCTGCATGTAGATGTAATATAGTTGCTATAGATATTTTTGTTGTTTTTTTGCGATCCTCACATACATTCTACACCCGCTTACACATACACAGAGACACATACATATATACACATAAGCCTATACATACACCCACCCAAGCATACACAAACACCCTCAGCTGTTATGGTCTTGTTTCGTGTGTAAAATGTTCAGTTGTGGCCGCAATATGATCATGTAAAGACAGACGACTTTTTCACTTCAGTATCACCTTTATTACATCTCAGTAATGAAGGAAAAGCTCTGTAACTCTGATCGTTTGCGTTGATATATGTTATTGGGATCTGTTCTGTAATGTGGGAGTCTCTATGAAAACCTTTGATTTTGGAAATATGTTCTATGTTCAAGCACGTTATACGACGTATTGTTTAATTGTCTTGTATCACTTTAAAACAATCTCATATGAAGCTCATTCTGCAGATCTACATCATTAATCATTCTAACCTAAAGACAGAGTAAGGACACTACATCTTCTTGGAAATTTGGTGTTCTAATGAGATCTGTCTGAGGGTCTAGGGGCAGACCCTCGTAACCTTAAGGTTATAAGCTTTGTCTATATGGACTCCCGTAATGTATCGGTTAGCGTTCCTGACCGTGACACAATCATGGGCCGCCCAGGCTCGAGCGCATAGGTTCGAATCCTGGTTACGGCAGTCGGTCCACAGTCAACTCAGCTGTTCATCATCCACCCCTAGGGACTGGTCAATAAAATGTGTACCTAGCTCCAGCTAAGGTATATGTACGTATACGTATATATATATATATATATATATATATATATATATATATATATATATATATATATATATATATATATATATATATATATATATATATATATATATATATATGAATATATATATATATCTTTTTCTTTTTTCTTTCAAACTATTCGCCATTTCCCGCATTAGCGAGGTAGCGTTAAGAACAGAGGACTGGGCCTTGAGGGAATACCCTCACCTGGCCCAATTATCTGTTCCCTCTTTTGGAAAATTAAAAAAAAAAACGAGAGGGGAGGATTTCCAGCCCCCCGCTCCCTCCCCTTTCAGTCGCCTTGTACGACATGCAGGGAATACGTGGGAAGTATTCTTTCTCCCCTATCCCCAGGGATAATATATATAGATATAGATATATATATATATATATATATATATATATATATATATATATATATATATATATATATATATATATATATATATATATATATATATATATATATATATATATATATATATATATATATATATATATATATATATATATATATATATAGTCAATGTGATGGCCTTGAGTAGGACCTCAGCTGCCCGTGCTGTCTCAGCTAACATAAAACAGTGCCTCCCATAATTGGATATCACCTCAAACATGGCCTGCAGTAATCAAATTCTGGAGGCAACTATCAACTGAAAATAGAATATGGCCTCCCAGCCCTTCCACACCTCGTATCTTTGGGTCCATTCGAAAGGGTGCGAGGCAATAAAGAGCTAATCAGTTTACAGGTGTTCCCCTGCACTCGACTGGATCTATGTTACCATAAGTGGCGAGCGTCTCCTCTTTCCTGAATTCTTTTCGAGAAGCCTAAACTCCGGGAGATGCAATCATTTGTTACACATGAGCACTAGTTACTGGAGGGATAGTGGTTAATGTGGAAGTTTCTGGCTGTTTTGTTGGGTGAAAATTGTTTCGAAGGCTGAGGTGTTCCTGAATGCTGACTGAATCTGTCAGGAATTTCTTCTCTGAGGGGAGACTGGCTCTTCTGGAGGATGGCAGAATATCACAAGACTCTGATTTGTTCTTTTTAAGAAGACTGAGTGTTTCCACTGGATAATTAAAAGCTGTTCATTAGAATAGCCTACGAGAGTAACAGATATGTCTAGATGATATTTGACTTAGAATAGACTGACTGTTGTAAGGGTAAATAGATATCTTTGTGGGCTAATAGTTTTCCTTTATGTGGGACAATAGACTGACTCATAGTACTAACTGCTTCTCAGGAATGACTAAATTGTTAATTGGATGGTTTACTGTTGACATCATCTGTAGAGTCTGTAACTCTAATCAGAGACTGAAGTTTTGGAAAATGATGAAGTGCTTTTAGATCTGAAGTCAGTGACCGGTTACGCTGAATAAGCACTTTCGAAGGAAGTGTGACGTATTTCCAGGAATATACAAGCAAGATTCTAGTTATATATTCGTAGCTGCCATAGGATCATTGCTGTAGCTCTTCATTGTGATTCTATGTAAGAATCTGATGTCTGTAAAAGTATTCCACCGGATTGTTTACCAATAACGTTCTCTCCTTCACAGGCACAAAGATTCATATGTTGCGGAAGCTTTTGAGTGTCTCATCAACAAAGGCTTCTATTGCAGTACAAAGCTCCTGAATGTTATTTAACTGAATCAACATCTGAATATTCTGTACTCCCATATGCTGATCCTACTATGCTTTTGTTTGGTATGACAACGATATTGGTTCCACCAACATTACTGAACAATGATCATTGGTTTACTTTATTTTGATAACTTAAGACAGCGTGAGAGCGAGACTAAGACAGAAAACAGCCTCTGATTCCAAAAACACAAAGAAAGTTTGTTGTCAAGATTTTTTCAACAACAAAGAAATAAGAATAAAAATAAAGCGAAAATAAAACTCAGCGAAGAACCAGTACAAACTACATGTGTCAAATTTCCTTCATAGGTTTTATGAATTAGAGAACAAGGACACACGAAACTTATCTAAAGATTATTGACTGCCTCCTAGATATTCCCGCCAGTTCCACATCTTGGTATGTAAAAAAGCTTATTTTCTCAGAAAAAGTGGCTATCGTCGTACAAACACAGATAATTGAGGTTTTCCTCATATATATATATATACTCAGGAAAATCTGAAAGCAAAGCATATATTGTTATTGATCTTTTTCTGATCAAAGTGATGCAGTGATGGTTAGGTTAGGTTAGATTAGGTTAGGTTAGGTTAGGTTAGGTTAGGTTAGGTTAGGTTAGGTTAGATTAGGTTAGGTTAGGTTAGGTTAGGTTAGGCTAGGTTTGGTAAGGTTAAATTGATATCAAATATCTGATAAGAGGAAAAGTGCTTATAGCATCCCATCTGTTAAGTAAATTTTGTAATGTTGATGATATAGATTTCCATGATAGAATGAGGATACGCTTATTCGAGCTTGTTCATGTTACCTAAGGAAAGAATGCTGATGTTTTGAAAATGAATAGAGAAAAAGAAGTGAAATTCAAAAAAGAGATATAGGTAACGATTACGTTTTCCCACTATTGGATAATTCAACCAGATTACTGCTTCCCTTTCTGAGATATTCCACGGACCCGAAATTACAGAGAAGTGTTCATGAAGAGGGAAAAGTGTATTCGAGATGAGGATTGGGGGGGAAGTGAGTTAATTCATGTGTAGTACAACCATCAGCGTAAGCGCGAACAAGTTTACATGACGAAGAGAAAAGATGTTCTAGAAAAAAAAGAGCATGCGATAGGACAATATCATTATAGGGGTCACTGTTGATAGAATAACAGAGGAAGGTCGCTCCATCAAAGACTACCGTAATGGACAGAAAGTTAGGCTTCAGGAAACAGAGAGAGGAGCAGTATAGCCAGAGGATTTCAAAGAAGAGAAAAGTGTATGCCACACCCTGTCAAATGGTTTAAACATGTCGAGCGCCACAACAAAAGATTCAGCAAAATCCATATGAGACGAGTCACATAAAAGGGAAGATCGCTAGATGACCTCTCACTGATGAAGAGAAATAAAGGAATGAAATTCTAAGTACCTGAGAAAGTGAGAACTAAGATGAGTTATAAAAGACTTTGGAAACATCAGAATTAAGAAAAATGGGAAGATAATAAGAAGGGATAGAATAGTCTAAATTAAGGATTTGCTGCACCTAAGCACGTTAACCTAAATTAATGAAAATTTTAGATTTTCAGACAGTCGAAATATTCGAGAAAAGGATCGGAGCTCGTTCAGAAGTACAGTCCCTTTTACATCGAATAGGTATACCATCTGTGCAATAAGCGTTGTCCACTTGGAACATGGAATGTACTTCGAAGACTTTGTGCGAGGAAACTATAGAAGTCGTAGGTCCAGTGGCAGGGGATGGGATAGAGGGTTAGACACATAACTGACCAAAGTAGAATTAGAGAAGAATAGGGTACTGAAAAGGACGTCTTTATCAAATGGAGAGTTATCTGTAGATAGAGCAGGTCGATAGAGTGGAGGAAAGTTTGAATTACAGAAGCTATTGGAGATGCTTTTGATTAAGAACCAAAAAGATATATCATAAGAAGTCAAATCAGCAAACTTTCTTTTGTTTGACTTTATGAAGACCATAACTTGCAGTGATTCCAGGTAGAAATGAAAGCAGTATTGGGAGATTGAGGGGAAAGAGATATTTTCATCGTCTGATACGCTCTGTCCCTGATGCAATGGCATCAGAGCTGGAACAATGACACAATGAACAGGCGGAGGTGGGGGGAAGTCTGGTAGATTGATTAGAGGGAGGGGGAGAACTGGTAGAACAAGGGTCGTAGGGCTCCATCCCATGAAAGATATGGTCAACACAGCCGTAGGTATCCTGGGTAACAAAACAGTACCTAACACAAGGATAGCCAGTAATGAAGCTCCACAGAGATGATTGCTTAGCTTTCCCAAAGTGCCAAATCTAACGTATCGAGAAGAGGACTTGAGATGGGCATGTACAGCTAGAAGTTATGAGATAAGATTGTCGTTAGAGTTTCGTAGGTTGTAGAGATAGTTCATGCATCATGGGAAGGTTCAGAAAAAGTAACGTGTTTAAGTGTATCTAAAATTGATCGTGACGATCAGGAACTCGTGCTGGATTTCTAAACATTTGTTTCATATTTTTAAGGAAGGAAAATAACAAAAGATCTCGACTCCACCATAGTCATTCTTAGCGGATCTTGATTAACCAATCGTTGAAGGATACATTGAAACCTACTGCACAGAAGAATTAGGGAAATCACTGGGGAAAATATAAGAACATAAAGGCAAAATCATAGATGGCAGGAAATTATTCAGCCAGATATGAAAAACTCACAAGGTGTGCAGTAGGTGATGTTGTATTTCATTAACCAAAAACAGCGACCTTGGAGCGAAAACGATGGTAGAGATTGTCATTGGGGATCTGGTAGTGTAGAAGAAAAATTTCAGAGATCGTTGAAAGCAGTAGACTGAGGTGATCTACAGAAAAAAGATGGTTGTGAGATCATGAATTATACAGAAACGAATAGAAGAGCCAGATCCGGGAGCAGTCCCTGAAGAGGTGAAACGGGCCCAAGGGCTTGACCGTATAGAGTTGTGAGTTATTTGTTGTCAAGTGTTAACTATAAGAAAGAAGGAGTGAGGGGTTTGTGGAGTGAATGGCAGTAACCTAAGTGAAGGAGAGGCCACTGAATTCGCAGCCACCTGGACCAGGGCAGAGGAACGTTGCAGACATGGTGCTGCCTCACTGCCACGCCATCACTAAACTCCTCCATACCCAGGCGGTAGTACCTCCCGGGTGGATTGAAACCATTTCTAAACTTAATCCAATGCAATTTTATTACTGCTGAACAGAAAAAAATGTCTGAATTCCATAAACATTGTTTTTTCTCGAGCTTCAGTACCATTTCTCAAAACAGTCCCGTTAAGAAAAATATTTGATACGAATCTATCTAGCCCCAGCTTGTATTTTTTTTTCTTATTTTACTGATATCAATTTTGTCTCTCCCTGCTCTAACCAATTACCGTCATACTTCAGTAATATCTGTGTAGCGACCAACAAGTCTTCCCATTTGCAGTCAGAACTGAGTAAGTATTAAGCAAAACCTTCGTTATCACTGCTGGCCGGAGACTGTCTCACCCCTCGTCGTCAACATGAGAGAATAAACTGCTTGACTGATGATATGAATAGATTACATTACACGGGCAGATAGTATACTCAGATAGTACTCCACATATAAATATATAACTTACCTAGCTACGAGCTAACACTGGCGGTCATCATGCTCAGTTGGTGGGGAACTTGCGGTTATTGTACTCAGGTGGTATTGTAACGTACACTGAGATGGTCGATATACTCAGAGGATACTACTCACCCTGATTTTCAGTACCTTCAACAGGAATAGCAAACGGGGGTTCAGTCAACCCACAAGCTGCTTCTGTACACCTTTTTGGTCAGTGCACTGAGCACCATGTGTTGTACATACTGGTGGTCAGCATACTCACAAGTTCGTCAGTTCAGTAAAGAGTAAAAATCTCTCTCACTAATGGTCAGGACACATAGACGCTGGTACTGTATTCAATGATGATCTACAAACTCAGTAGCAGATGCTGTACACACTGGTGGTCAGTAGACTCAGTAGCAGGTGCTGTACTCGCAGGTGGTCAGACTCAGTGGCAGGTGTTGTACACACTGGTAGTCAGTAGACTCAGTCGCAGGTGTTGTACATATAGGTGGTCAGTAGACTCAGTAGCAAGTTCTGTACACACTGGTGGTCAGTTGGCTCAGTAGCAGGTGCTGTACACACACAGGTGGTCAGTACACTCAGCAGCAGGTGCTGTACACACTGGCGGTCAGGACACACAGCAGGTGGGACCATTAGTGTGGAGTCTCAGTGACAGACAAGACCCGCTCTGCCATTGTCACGCCTGATGGTTCGTGTGGTGTAGAAGCTGCATAACCCGCTCGTGCCCAGTTCTTGCCTACTGATGCCCCTCCCATTCACTTTTGTATCATCTTTTACGTTCCCCCAAGTCTTCCGTCTTTCAACTCGGCATTAATCAACTTACCTCACGTACTGTTATGATTCATTTATTATCAAAGCTCCCGTAGTGTACACTACACTGAGCAAAATTCCGTTAACTTCTTTCAATTTACCAATGTCCAATTTCTCCCCAGTAACCTGCCCATTGGCCGCGAGAGACCAGCTGCCTGTACTTGTAAAATGGAATACAAAATGAGACTAAACTCACGTCTATATGATGAATGAGGGGGGAATTGTAATCTATAGGAGCTATAAATAAACAAACTTTCGATGCTTTAAATATTCCTTTAAAAAATCAGGATATGTTGAGTATATCCAAGTATAGCGACTCATTCCTATTACAACCAATATTTATGACGGCCGTACATTACTTATCCTATGCAAGACCAGGCAAAACGTTGCTTATCGCTTATCGTACGATACGTGGTTAGTGAAGAACATGAAGCATCACGACACATGCCGGGATTCTAGTCTCCGGAAACGGTGTCTCCTCTCATTACGGGCACTGACATATCATTATCATATATACACAGGACCTTTTCACCTGGGCTCCTGCAGCTTCAAGTAACGCTGCAGTTAGTAACAGCGGATGAATACACTCCCTTACAATGAGATGTACGACGAGAGTGTACTCCCACGATACAGCTTCACCAGAGGTAACTTTTCATATACATATATTCTATCATACTTTGTCGTTGTCTCCCGCGTTAGCGAGGTAGCGCAAGGAAACAGACGAAAGAATGGCCCAACCCACCCACATATACATGTATATGCATACACGTCCACGCACGCACATATACATACCTATACATTTCAACGTATACATATATATACACACACAGACATATGCATATATACGCTTGCACATAATTTACACTCACCGCCCCCACTCACTCCCGTCGCGACCCTGCCACACATGAAATGACAACCCCCTCCTCCTGCATGTGCGCGAGGTAACGCTAGGAAAAGATAACAAAGGCCACATTCGTTCACACTCAGTCTCTAGTTGTCATGTATAATGCACCGAAACAACAGGCCACTTTCCACATCCAGGTCCCACACAACTTTCCATGGTTTACCCCAGACGCTTCACATGCTCTGGTTCAATCCATTGACAGCACGTCGACCCCGGTATACCACATTTTTCCAATTCATTCTATTCCTTGAACGCCTTTCCCCCTCCTGCATGTTCAGGCCCCGATCGCTCAAAATCTTTTTCACTCCATCTTTCCACCTCCAATTTAGTCTCCCATTCTCTTGTTCCCTCCACCTTTGACACATATATCCTCTTTGTCAATCTTTCCTCACTCATTCCCTCTATGTGACCAAACCATTTCAAAACACCCTCTTCTGCTCGCTCAACCACACTCTTTTTATTGCCACACATCTCTCTTACCCTTTCATTACTTACTCGATCAAACCACCTCACACCACATATTGTCCATAAACATCTCATTTCCAACACATCCACCCTCCTCTGCACTACTCTATCTATAGCCCACGCCTCGCAATCATATGACATTGTTGGAACCACTATTCCTTCAAACATACCCATATTTGCTTTTCAAGATAATGTTCCTGCCTTCCAGACACACACACACATACACACACACACACACACACACACACATATATATATATATATATATATATATATATATATATATATATATATATATATATATATATATATATATATATATATATATGTATATATATATATATATATATATATATATATATATATATATGTATATATATCATACAAACCTCCAACAGCTAGCATCGAACCTGGGACCCCTGTGCAACAGGCAGGAGCTCTACAGCTTGGCTATGATCGCCCCTAACAGGGAAATGACTATTCGAATACTGTGTACTCGAATACCCTTCGTCTCACGTTGGTGAGTAACGGGGTCTACACCGGTCATTTCCCATCAGGCTGTAAGAGCTATTAACACATTAAAAATGACAATGATATACATATTACTAAAGCAGATAAGGCTAAAACTGTTGAGTTTAGAGAGAGAAGTAACTATTTATCTATTATGAATGATGTCTTAAATGTTGACAAAACATATTTCAAACTCAGTAAGAATCCCCTAGATGCAGTTAATTCCCATTTCAATAAAGCACTGAAGTTGTTGTGAAAGGTAAAGGTTCTCTTATCAAAAGTCTGTCATCTTTGTCCCCTTCATTGCCACATATGTATGGACTTATCAAAACACATAAACAAAATTTTTCAGCAAGACCCATAGTGAGTTCAGTAGGCTCCATCACATATAAACTGTCAAAATTGTTAGTTTCTTTATTAAGCTCTTTAGTGGGTAAGGCATCAAATTCTAATATCATGAACAATGTAGATTTTGCTAACAAGCTCAACAATATCAATAATGATTTTGATTTCGAATTTGTAAGCTTTGATGTTTCCTAACTTAGCACAAAAGTTCTAGTTGATGACCTTTTAGAATATTTATTTGATGTGGATGATATTCATTTACCTGTTTCAGTCTTTTTTTACTGGACTGATGAAATTGTGTATAAAAGACTGTGTATTTCAATTCACCGGAGATTATTATGCTAAAAAAATTGGTATGGCAATGGGTAACCCTCTTTCACCTCTACTAAGTAATCTTTATACGGAATTTTTTGAAACAAAATAACTAAAGAATATCTAACCTTCTAATGCAATTTGGTTTAGGTATGTAGATGATGTTCGTTGTGTTTAGCCAACAAATGAAAACTTATAAGCATTCCTCCCCTTACTTAACAATTTAGCACCTGCCATCAAATTTACTGTAGAAAATGAAAATAATGGTATGTTACCATTTTTAGATTGCATGATCCATAAGCAAGGAAAGAAGTTTAAGTTTAGCATATTCTGAAAACCTACCAATGTATCCATCATTACTCATCTCAACATGACAGAGTTAAATTATCATCATTTCAATCTATGCTCCTTAGGGCATTACGTATTTGCAATCCAGAGTATATTGATAATGAGTTTGAGAAGATATATTCTATTGCATCTAAGTTAAAGTACCCTAATTCTTTCACTGATAAATCCTTTAAGTTAGCAAAGAAATCATTTTATATAGTTGAGCCCAAACCTCCCATTGACACCAAGAATATTTTAGTTCCCCCTTTAGATAATAATTTTTCTTTACTTCCAGTGTTGCTTAAATCTTCAATGTAAATGTTGCTATCAGCAACAATAATACTATAAAGAATATCTTAATCAGGAACTCACCAGAAAATTCTTCTGGGTCCACCTATAAAGTACTATGTAGAAATTGTGATAAGTTTTATATTGGGCACACTGGTAAGGATCTTTCTGTTAGACTTAAACAACATAGATATAGTATAAGAACAGGACAAGAATCAAATGCCTTGTTTGATCACGTTAAAAACTATGATCATTGTACTGACTGGAGTAATGCCATCTCAGTTCTTAACTCTAACTCCAGTACCACGAGAAATATCATTGTATCTTCTATTATTAGAAGCTAAAATAATTATAATCTTGATATTAGTGAAGGTCTATACAAATTGGATAATCTTATTGTTGATCAAATTTTTTAGCAATTCATCTTCTTGTCCACATAACAAATTTATGATACACTCGTTGTCTGCCTTGGGCAATCACATGTTTACCAAATGGCGTCCTAGCTACGTCTCTTCGCTGTATATCAACTGACTATCATATTTCTCTCTTGTGTCTCCCCTGATGATTTGATTATTACACAAAAGTGCACAGGGACAAGTCAATGGGAGGTAAGTTTGTATGGAGAAAAACAGGAGGAAGTGAAGTGTTTTAGATATCTGGGAGTGGATTTGGCAGCGGATGTAATCATAGAAGCAGAAGTGAGTTACAGGGTGGGGGAGGGGGCGAAAGTGCTGGTAGCGTTGAAGAATGTGTGGAAGGCGAGAACATTATCTCGAAAAACAAAAATGGGCATGTTTGAGGGAACAGCGGATCCAACAATGTTATATGGTTAGGAGGAGTGGGCTATAGGTAGGGTTGTGCGAAGGTGGGTGGATGGAAATAAGGGTGTTTGAGGACAATATGTGCTGTGAGGTAGTTTGATCGAATGATTAATGAAAGGGTGAGAGAGATGTGTGGTAACAAAAAGAATGTGGTTGAGACAGCAGAAGAGGGTGTGTTGAAATAATTTGGTCACATGAAGAGAATGAGTGAGGAAAGTTTGACAAGGAGGATGTATGTTTCAGAGGTGGAGGGAACGAGAAGTGGGAGACCAGATTGGAGGGGAAGATGGAGTGAAAAAGATTTTGAGCGATCGGGGCCTGAACATGCAGGAGGGGGAAAGGCGTGCAAGGAATAGAGTGAATTGGAGCGATGTGGTATACCGGGGTCGACGTGCTGTCAGTGGATTGAACCAGGGCATGTGAAGCGTCTGGGGTAAACCATGGAGTGTTTTGTGAGGCCTAGATGTGGAAAGGGAGCTATGATTTCGGTGCATTATACATGACAGCTAAAGAATGAGTGTGAACGAAAGTGGCCTTTGTTGTCTTTTCTAAGCGCTACCTCACACGCGTGCAAGAGGGAGGGGGTTGTCATTTCATGTGTGGCGGGTGGCGACGGAATGAATAAAGGCATCAAGTATGAATTATGTGCATGTGTATATATGTATATGTCTGTGTATGTATATATATATATATATATATATATATATATATATATATATATATATATATATATATATATATATATATATATATATATATATATATATATATATATACATGTACACGTTGAAATATATAGGTATGTATATGTGCGTGTGTGGACATGTATGGATATACATGTGTATATGTGTGGGTTGGGCCATTCTTTCGTCTGTTTCTTGAGCTATGTTCCTAACGCGGGAGAAAGCGACAAAGTGTAATCATAATGGTAATAATAATAATATATATATATATATATATATATATATATATATATATATATATATATATATATATATATATATATATATATATATATATTTATATATATATATATATATATATATATATATATATATATATATATATATATATATATATATATATATATATATATATACATATATATATATATATATATATATATATATATATATATATATATATATATATATATATATATATATATATATATATATATATATTATATCTTTTTTCTTTCGTACTATTCGCCATTTCCCACGTCAGCGAGGTAGCGTTAAGAACAGAGGAATGGGCCTTTGAGGGAACATCCTCACCTGGCCCCCTTCTCTGTTCCTTCTTTTGGAAAATTGAAAAAAATGAGAGGGGAGGATTTCCAGCCACCCGCTCCCTCCCCTTTTAGTCGCCTTCTACGACACGCAGGGAATACGTGGGAAGTATTCTTTCTCCCCTATCCCCAGGGATATATAAATATATATATAAAGGTTATCCCTTGAGATAGGAGAGTAAGAGTACTTCCCACGTATTCCTTGTTTGTCGTAAAAGGCGAGTAAAAGGGAAGGAAGCGATGGGCTGGAAATCTTCTCCTCCAGTTTTTACTTTTTCAAGAGAAGGAACAGAGAAGGTGGTCCAGTGAGGACTTTCCCTCTTAGGTTTCAGTCCTGTGTTCTTAACGCTACGTCGCTAACGCGGGAAATGGCGAGTATGTATGAAAAAAAATATAAGCATAAAGGTGAAATCGCATCTCAGTAGGAGTTTATATAGATATATCTAACATGTAATTTTTCTATACATGTGACACGACATGTTTCGCGGAGACAATCCAACTCATCAGGTGCCAAAACTTAATAAAGTTTTTTAAATCTCAAATCACAGTAGAAGTGCCATCTGGCGTCTACTAAACTAGACCACATACGCTTAGGTTCAGTACGTATATACATATATATATATATATATATATATATATATATATATATATATATATATATATATATATATATATATATATATATATATTTTTTTTTTTTTCTTTTTTTTTTGCTTTGTCGCTGTCTCCCGCGTTTGCGAGGTAGCACAAGGAAACAGACGAAAGAAATGGCCCAACCCACCCCCATACACATGTATATACATACACGTCCACACACGCAAATATACATACCTACACAGCTTTCCATGGTTTACCCCAGACGCTTCACATGCCCCGACTCAATCCACTAACAGCACGTCAACCTCGGTATACCACATCGATCCAATTCACTCTATTCCTTGCCCTCCTCTTACCCTCCTGCATGTTCAGGCCCCGATCACACAAAATCTTTTTCACTCCATCTTTCCATCTCCAATTTGGTCTCCCACTTCTCCTCGTTCCCTCCACCTCCGACACATATATACTCTTGGTCAATCTTTCCTCACTCATTCTCTCCATGTGCCCAAACCATTTCAAAACACCCTCTTCTGCTCTCTCAACCACGCTCTTTATAATTTCCACACATCGCTCTTACCTTTACGTTACTTACTCGATCAAACCACCTCACACCACACATTGTCCTCAAACATCTCATTTCCAGCACATCCACCCTCCTGCGCACAACTCTATCCATAGCCCACGCCTCGCAACCATACAAAATTGTTGGAACCACTATTCCTTCAAACATACCCATTTTTGCTTTCCGAGATAATGTTCTCGACTTCAACACATTCTTCAAGGCTCCCAGGATTTTCGCCCCCTCCCTCACCCTATGATCCACTTCCGCTTCCATGGTTCCATCCGCTGCCAGATCCACTCCCAGATATCTAAAAAACTTTACTTCCTCCAGTTTTTCTCCATTCAAACTTACCTCCTAATTGATTTGACCCTCAACCCTACTGTACCTAATAACCTTGTTCTTATTCACATTTACTCTTAACTTTCTTCTTTCACACACTTTACCAAACTCAGTCACCAGCTTCTGCAGTTTCTCACATGAATCAGCCACCAGCGCCGTATCATCAGGGAACAACGACTGACTCACTTCCCAAGCTCTCTCATCCAAAACAGACTTCATACTTGCACCTCTTTCCAAAATTCTTGCATTCACCTCCCTAACAACCCCATCCGTAAACAAATTAAACAACCATGGAGACATCACACACCCCTGCCGCAAACCTACATTCACTGAGAACCAATCACTTTCCTCTCTTCCTACACGTACACACACACACACACATATATATATATATATATATATATATATATATATATATATATATATATATATATATATATATATATATATATATATATATATATATATATATATATATATATATATATATATATATATATATATATATATATATATATATATATATATATATACATATATATATAAATATATATATATATATATATATATATATATATATATATATATATATATATATATATATATATATATATATATATATATATATATATATATATATATATATATATATATATATATATACATATATATATATACACATATATTTTTTTTTTTTTTTTTTTTTTTTTGCTTTGTCGATGTCTCCTGCGTTTGCGAGGTAGCGCAAGGAAACAGACGAAAGAAATGGCCCAACCCACTCCCATACACATGTATATACATACGTCCACACACGCAAATATACATACCTTCACAGCTTTCCATGGTTTACCCCAGACGCTTCACATGCCCTGATTCAATCCACTGACAGCACGTCAACCCCGGTATACCACATCGATCCAGTTCACTCTATTCCTTTCCCTCCTCTCACCCTCCTGCATGTTCAGGCCCCGATCACACAAAATCTTTTTCACTCCATCTTTCCACCTCCAATTTGGTCTCCCACTTCTCCTCGTTCCCTCCACCTCCGACACATATATCCTCTTGGTCAATCTTTCCTCACTCATTCTCTCCAGGTGCCCAAACCATTTCAAAACACCCTCTTCTGCTCTCTCAACCATGCTCTTTTTATTTCCACACATCTCTCTTACCCTTACGTTACTCACTCGATCAAACCACCTCACACCACACATTGTCCTCAAACATCTCATTTCCAGCACATCCACCCTCCTGCGCACAACTCTATCCATAGCCCACGCCTCGCAACCATACAAAATTGTTGGAACCACTATTCCTTCAAACATACCCATTTTTGCTTTCCGAGATACTGTTCTCGACTTCCACACATTCTTCAAGGCTCCCAGGATTTTCGCCCCCTCCCCCACCCTATGATCCACTTCCGCTTCCATGGTACCATCCGCTGCCAGATCCACTCCCAGATATCTAAAACACTTTACTTCCTCCAGTTTTTCTCCATTCAAACTTACCTCCCAATTGACTTGACCCTCAACCCTACCGTACCTAATTACCTTGCTCTTATTCACATTTACTCTTAACTTTCTTCTTTCACACACTTTACCAAACTCAGTCACCAGCTTCTGCAGTTTCTCACATGAATCAGCCACCAGCGCTGTATCATCAGCGAACAACAACTGACTCACTTCCCAAGCTCTCTCATCCCCAACAGACTTCATACTTGCCCCTCTTTCCAAATCTCTTGCATTCACCTCCCTAACAACCCCATCCATAAATAAATTAAACAACAATGGAGACATCACACACCCCTGCCGCAAACCTACATTCACTGAGAACCAATCACTTTCCTCTCTTCCTACACGTACACATGCCTTACATCCTCGATAAAAACTTTTCACTGCTTCTAACAACTTGCCTCCCACACCATATATTCTTAATACCTTCCACAGAGCATCTCTATCAACTCTATCATATACCTTCTCCAGATCCATAAATGCTACATACAAATCCATTTGTATATATATATAAATATATATATATATATATATATATATATATATATATATATATATATGTATATATATATATATATATATATATATATATATATATATATATATATATATATATATATTTATTCCCTGGGGATAGGGGAGAAAGAATACTTCCCACGTATTCCCTGCGTGTCGTAGAAGGCGACTAAAAGGGGAGGGAGCGGGGGGCTGGAAATCCTCCCCTCTCTTTATTTTTTTTTTTTTTTTCTTTTTTTTTTTAATATTCCAAAAGAAGGAACAGAGAATTGGGCCAGGTGAGGGTATTCCCTCAAAGGCTCAGTCCTCTGTTCTTAACGCTACCTCGCTAATGCGGGAAATGGCGAATAGTTTGAAAGAAAAAAGAAAAGATATATATATATATATATATATATATATATATATATATATATACATATATATATATATATATATATATATATATATATATATATATATATATATATATATATATATATATATATATATATATATATTGGAAAGGATCATAGTTGAGCGCGTGATCAAGTATATTCCTTTAAGTCCACGGTGAAATGAAACACGATAAGTTCCTAAGTACACTTTCGTGTAATAAGCACATCATTAGGGGAAATGCAAGAAAGAAATATAACAGTCAATTGATATACAACGAAGAGACGTCTCACGAAGAGACGTCTCTTCGTTGTATATCGACTGACTGTGTGTGTGTGTGTGTGTGTGTGTGTGTGTGTGTTTTATCAAAAAATAGTGAAATGGAAATTTGTTGCATCAATTTGTTAGTAACACTTTTAAGTACTTGCTCGGTAAACCCGGCGTAAAGTGTACATCAAGAGGTATATCCGTGATTTCAAAGAATCAGTTAATAATGACGATAATAACCACATTAACGAACGACTGCCAATCTTACCGTGATCACTTCCTTTACTGTGGGCTAGGGAAAGGTCGTTAACATTCTGTACGACGTTTATTGACAAGAATAAATATTATGTTACTTGGATGGTAGGAAACATGGATAAGGTCCATATAACATCTTGAGACATAAATTCTTGAAGAATACAGAACCCCATGGTTGGGTATAGGTGCTATGATATGGGTATAGAATGTTATTACGTCCTAGCATCATACTGACGTCAGTGCTACTAGTAAATACCTAGCTAAATGACACAACATAAGATCAAACTGAAGAAAATAATGCAAGTAAATAAATTCAAGTTCACAGTGGAGTAGCGCTTCAGGTTTCAATAATTCTGGCCACGCAGCTTGACAGTAATTAGCTAATTTACTACCGGCTTCTGGTGTTGAAGGTTATTTCATGGTACATCAACTCGTTCCATTAAGGTATGGGAGTGACTATCGGTAGACTGTAGATATGCAGGGCCCGTGAGTCCATGATATTGTCAGGTTGATCACTGGGTATGCTGGCCACAACAGCATATCGCGCCCACTAAGGCAAGCTTGACTTAGACAAGTCGTTGGTCCTGCTCAAGCACTAGCTGCGCCCTCCCTCGTCTCATCAGGGATAGGACTCCCACCAGTTTGAATTCTCACCCACTAAGACACTATTCAGAACTCTCTAGAACGAGGAATTTCGCTAACAAGGTAACATAGTTCAAGACTATATTGATACTATAACTTATTGATCTCATACAATGTTATTGTGATTGCATTATCCTATCAACATATTATTTTAATCATTAACCAGCTGTATAGTCAGGGAAGGTGACAGTGATTGTAGTTCCAGCTGGGAGGGGAGTTTGCAGGAGGACTATACAATATGCTACTGTAACCTGTGGCACCGGTGGTCACAGCCTCCTGCGCTTTTGACAACTGTTGTCTTACACCCGTTCTTACACCCGCTTTTTTTAATGACCTAAACCTTTATTTTTTAATTGTTAATTACCTAACACGAAACTAACTGCTACACGTTGGAACTGCTAAACTGGCGTATGAGAGTGAAACGATGTGGCAACACTGTTTATCCTGCAGAAAGACTGATCCTTGTGGCTCACCACTTGTTACGTCTAACCATTCTGAAATTTGACCATTAATCACAAATCTTTTTTTAAGGCCAGTTTATGAATTTCCTCTCCACCGAAGTACATCCCCACCAATGCCATGTGACTAAATGTTTACTAATAACCTTTGATACATAACCTTATCGAATGCTTTTGTTAATTCTAGATGGATGATATCTGCTTTACTTCCATCATACATGCTAATCATATCATATAAGAAATTAATCTGTTGTCTTAGACTGGAGCAATTTCATCGAAAACCATATTGAGAAGCGAGTACTAAGTGGGGGTTTTGTAAATGATTTATAGTTTTGCCTTGAATGATGGTTTCCATAAGTTTTCTGACAACGTATATTAAGCTAACTGGACGATACTTACCTTTTTTTTAGAGCAATGGTGTTACACTGCTAAACTTCTATTCATCTGGAGCTTTTCCTATAGCAAGTGACTTAATGAAATGAGCAGTTGAGGTCTTAATCATCTCATGTTTCGCATCTTTTGTTGTTCTCAGACAAAGCTTATCAGAGCCTACCGTTTTATTTACTTGTTTTTCGTTATTGGTGATAGCATGTCTTCAGCTTTTATGTAGATTTTGTGTAGATCGAAGAAACTGGATTAGTATCATGAGCTGTGTCTCCTATCGTAATTTCAGTAAAGAAAATAATGATAATAATTTTAAAACTTTTGCTATGGCTTTGTTGTCTTGAACAAAGTCACCGTTTTCTGTAATAAATAGACCAGCAGATTGGGTAATGACCTTGTTTCTAACACAACTGCAAAACTCCATAAGGTTTCTTCTGCTAGATTTGGCAATATACGTTTCATATTGACGTTTAGTTTGTCGTATGTCTCTAAGTTTATTTACTGAAATTTACGGAACTTACTCCATCACTGGTTATTGGTCTCTTTGAGTTTCCCATGAAGAAACTTTCTTAGATAACGTCCTTCTTATTTCACCGTTCCAGCACCTTGGCCTCGTTTTACAAACAATCCTTCTTTAACGTAATAGCACATATGCTCCCTCCTCTGCTTTTAGAAGTGTTAATGAAACTTTGCCACGATACGTTCATAACATTTTCATTGACCATATCATGACAGATTTGCCTGTCAAGAGCAATCGATCATTAAGATTTACGAATTTAGAATTGGGTGTTTTCATTCGACTCTCATGTTAAAAGTGACCTCAAAAGTAGCCTACCTATGATGACTTGTACCTAACTTTTCCCCAACTTCATAGATAACAAACGCTATTCTTCTCTGTAGTTACAGCTAAATCTAATATATTTTAGTCGCGAGTAGGACTCTCGATCAATTGGATTAGGGCGCCATTAAGCAAACGTAGAGTCCACCCCCATGCTTAAATATTTCGCCACTTCTATGCCGGTATTTTAGAATCTCTTACTGTGATGAAATAATGTTCAACATAGATTCCTGTTAACTTATCGTATAATCTTTTGTCTACTGGTGTCTACATGGCAGCCTATAAACCACTCCTGCTACATGATGAAAATGAGCTGTAACAAACAGCATAACACTAATGCTTACGTTATTTCCTCTATCACCATCAAAGGAAGTCTACCCTGGAATTGCACATTCTATGAAGAATTCTCTGTTATTGATATCCATCCAAGATTAAGAAACTGCAATCATATCATTATTCCTTTTTAACAACTCTAACTCTGTAATTTTTTTGAATTTACTCCGAATATTAACATAGAATACTTCAAGACGACACTGACCTCTATTTTGAAAAGTATTTACGGAGGGGGATGGCTTTACGCCACACGGGTAGTGTTTCCTTCGAAAATGCGCGTGTAGACTCACCAAGAAGCCTACCAAAACACGCAGCTCCTACTTCTTTCACCTGTTGTCCGTTGTTCATAATTATCTGAGACTGCAGGTAGAAATGCTGCCATAGTCTATGAACTCAATTCCATGCTGAAAGCAAAGCTTTACTGATACGTTATTAAGAATAAACACTTTATTGAATTAGGTGTTCCCAGTGCCGGTCCTTGGGAGACCTGGAATCATGTTATTAGTTTTATTTACGAAAAGTCGAATAAGCCCACGATATTTCTCCAACTGTTCCTCTGATCTCTTCTTCAGTAAGTCGTTATGATCTACATCACAAATAGCAGTCGCTTTATCATGAGTGACACCACAAACCTTCTTTACAGCGTCGGCAGCATCATCTACCCAGGCACCTGTGAAACATGAACGTTTAGGGCGTGAGGGATTCTGGCTCAGAGTTCCTCCAGCAGTCCTGGGGTCATAGAGTCGCCGACCACTCTTCTTGTTCGTTGTCCTCGACATCATCCAAGGACTCAAACTGATTTGTCATAATCATTTGCATCAAAGATAAACATTAAGGGGTTATGCACCTCGTTGTATTACCCAGAAGGTTCGGCTTTCGTGGGTGAGGGAAGAAGGTCTCCTTCCTGGTGTCTCACCCTTCCCGCTGCTTCCCAATATTGATGGCTCAATCCCGTTATGAGCTTTTAGTGTTTCCCGCCTACCACTCAAAGGTCCTGGGGTCGAGTCCTGGTTGTTTACAAATTATGTCTACAAGAAAACTATTCAGTTTATACAGACCTTTATTGATTTTCATGTTACAGTTCTTTGTTTTTTCAATAACAGAAGATTATGTGATAATCCTTAATGAGAATGGTGCTTACTAGCTATTAATCATCACAAAGACACACACACACACACACACTGGACCAAAGTGTCGTTTTCGATGACGCGAGGCAATACTCCACCACTACATTAACTATGTTGTTGGTCATGAATGATTAATGTGGTTGGTGATAATGCAGGAGGGGGGGTGAGTGGCGTTTAAATGATACTGATTAAGATATGTTGTTGATTAAGCGTTCTCCAGGGTCCATTGTTAACTAGGAGTCAGTAGTTACCCCTTAAGTGCATAGTTAACTAGGAGACAAAGCTACAGCTGAGCGCATTCTTAACTAGGAGACAGTAGTCACCCTCTGAATGCATTGCTAACTGAAGGCCAGTATTTCCCCCTTGAATGCATCGTTAACTGAAAGTCAGTAGTTACTCCCTGGACGTATTGTTAACTGGGAGGCAATGGTTACCCCACTGGGTGTAATGTTTACTGGGGGTTGGTAATTACCTCCTGAGTGCATTGTCAACTAGGAGTTAATATTTACTCCATGGGTACATTGTTAACTGAAAATCAGTATTTATCCCTGGGTGCTAACTGGGAATCAGTAGTTACCCCAAGGTGAATTGTTAACTGGGGCCCAACGGTTATCTCTTCCTCTTTCTTCCCAATGTATTGTTAACTGGGAAGCTGTGATTACCCTCTGGGTGTATTGTTAACTAGGAGCCAGTAGTCATGCCTTGAAAGCATTGTTGATAGGAAAGCACTAGTTATCCCCTGGGTCCATTGTTAACTGTGGTGCAGTACTTATCCCCTGAGTCTATAACTTACTGAGAGACAGTAGTTACCCCTTGGGTTCATTGTCAACTGAGGGATAGTAGTTGCCTCTCAGTGCATTGTGATCTAGGAAACAGTAGATACCCTTGGGTTGCATTGCTACTGAGAACCAGAAGTTAATTCCTTGGTGCATTGTTAAAAGGGAGCGAGTCATTGCCCGCCAAGGTCATTGTTTACTAGGAGCCAATAGTTACCCCCTGGATTCACTTATGACCGGGAGCGAGTAGTTACCAAATGAGTGCATAGTTAACGGGGAGACAGTAGCTACCCCCAGGTGCAGTGTTAACTGAGAGGCAAAAGTTATCTCTTAGGAGTATTGTCAACTGGGAGGCAGTAATTACTCCTTAGCTGCATGGTTAAAAAGGAGGCAGTAGTTATCCACTGGGTGCATTGTTAAGAAAGCAGCTATTAAGTAGTTTTGTTTACTGTTATCACTCATTTCTCTTTTTTTTTTTTGTCGGTGGACATCATGATTGAACTGGGCATATTCTATGTTTTTATGTTTTCGGCTTCAGGTCTGAAGGTGAAATCTCTTGGAAAAATAAATACCAATTAACAGTGGATATTCCAATACTGAATTTGACACCGTTGTTGAACAACATGCTACAGCAGAGAGAGAGAGAGAGAGAGAGAGATAGAGAGAGAGAGAGAGAGAGAGAGAGAGAGAGAGAGAGAGAGAGAGAGAGAGAGAGAGAGAGAGCTATCTTTACAGATTGAAAGATAAGAAAGCTTCTCAGTATCTTTATGACTACCTCCTGCTCTAGATTATCCAACTCGAGCTGCATTTTCTCATATCCTCAATCATCAGGTTACCCATCCGTCTTATTCCACTCCTTACCACTTAGAGCTGCCTCACTGATTTCTTATTTGTTCTTCCTCATTTCAAAACTCACCTATCTTTACACTGTTTTTTTTTTCTTTTTGAAGATTTACTTCTCTCCCTCTCTCCCTCTCCTTCCTACCTACCAACTCCAACCCTCTTCTCGTGAGCTTAACACGTTTTTATAAGTAAACTTTGGCCAGGTGGGTTTTCTCTCCCACGCTCGCCTCTGGACTCTTCATTTATTCAGTTCACAGCACAATCCCCAGCGGGCACTCACCGGTAAGTTTCTCCCAGCTCAGCGCCCAGCACTCATTCATTCTGCAGTCGAGCATCCAGCACTCAACCCTTGCCCAAGCCCAGAGTCAAACACTCAACCCTTGCCCCTTCCCAGCGTCCAGAACTTAACTCTTGCCTCACCCCCAGCGTCCAGCACTCAACCCTTGCCTCATCCCAGCGTCCAGCGCCCAATTCTTGCCCCAGCCAAGCGTCTAACACTCAACTCTTGCCCCAGCCTAGCGTCCAGCACTCAACCCCTGCCCCAGCCTAGCGTCCAGCACTCAACCCTTACCCCAGCCCAGCGTCCAGCACTCAACCCTTGCCCCAGCCCAGTGTCGAGCACTCAACTCTTGCCCCAGCCGCCTAGCGTCCACACAAAACTCTTGCAAAACTCAAAAGTCCAGTACTCAACTCTTGCCCCAACCAAAAGTCCAGCTCTCAACTCTTGCCTCAGGCAAGTGTCCAACACTCAACCCTTGCCTCGGCCAAGCTTCTAACACTCAACTCTTACCCCAGCCCAGCGTCCAGCACTCAACTCTTGCCTCAGCCAGGCGTCCAGCACTCAACTCTTGCCCCACCCAAACGTCCAGCACTCAACTCTTGCCTCAGCCAAGCCTCCAGCTCTCAACTCTTGCCAGAGCCCAGCGTCCAGCACTCAGCCCTTGCCTCTGGAAAGCGTTTCACAATCAACTCTTGCTCCAGCCAAGCGCCCAGCGCCCAACTTTTGCCCTAGCCAAGCATCCAGCACTCAATCCTTACCCCAACCCAGCGTCCAGCACTCAACTCTTGCCTCAGCCAAACGTCCAGCACTAAACTCTTGCCCCACCCAAACGTCCAGCACTCAACTCTTGCCTCAGCCCAGCGTCCAGCACTCAACCCTTGCCTAAGCCAAGCGTTTAACACTCAACTCTTGCCCCAGCAAAGCATCTAGCGCCCAACTCTTGCCCTAGTCCAGCACTTAATTCTTGCCCTAGCCCATCGTCCAGCATTCAACTCTTGCCCCAGCCCAGCGTCCAGCACTCAACTGTTGCCTCAGCCAAGCGTCCAGCACTCAACTCTTGCCCCACCCAAACGTCTAGCATTCAACTCTTGCCTCAGCCAAGCGTCCAGCACTCAACTCTTGCCCCAGCCCAGCATCCAGCACTCAACCCTTGCCTCGGCCAAGCGTTTAACACTCAACTTTTGCCCCAACCAAGTGTGCAGCGCTCGACTCTTGCCCTAGCCAAGCGTCCAGCACTCAACCCTTGCCCCAACCCAGCGTCCAGCACTCAATTATTGCCCCAGCCAAGCGTCCAGCACTCAACTCTTGCCCCAGCCAAGCGTCCAGCACTGTACCCTTGCCTCACCCAAGCGTCCAACACTCAACTCTTGCCCCAGCCAAGCGTCTTGCACTCAACTCTTGCCCCAGCCAAGCGTCCAGCACTGTACCCTTGCCTCACCCAAGCGTCCAACACTCAACTCTTGCCCCAGCCAAGCGTCCAGCACTCAACTCTTGCCCCAGCCAAGCGTCCAGCACTGTACCCTTGCCTCACCCAAGCGTCCAACACTCAACTCTTGCTCCAGCCAAGCGTCCTGCACTCAACTCTTGCCCCAGCCCAGCGTCCAACACTCAACCCTCGCCCCATGAACATCACCCAGCAATCTAACCAAGCTTTTATCTGAGGCAAGGGACTGAAAACTTCTCTAAAGTCCATCTCCATGCAATCAGTCATCGATCCAGCTCAGGCACCAGCAACGAACAACTGCCAGCTGGCATCACTCGACCACAGATTCTAATCTCCAACTGACGCTGGGAAATTAATGGAAAAGATGCAAGGACTCGGAAGAATATCAGTACAAAAAGATTCCAAATAGTTGGGGAAAAGAAAAATGCTTTCATGAGTTTTAGGGTTCTTGCTTAACACTGGTAGATAAGCCTGGCTTGTTAGGTCGGGATGCGTTTAAAATAACCAGGAGACATTCATCCGTGAGTACCCGAGAGAGAAAAACATTTAAGGCTTGAAGCCGAGAGACACTCCTACCATCCCCCTTCAGGCCACACAGAAAAAGCATATCTCCGGTCTCTTACATTCTGTTGTTGAGGTAAAGTACATTAGAAGTTTTTCTAAAGGCCGTCGCCTCACTTGGCTAGGTGTTATGTTGGTGGTAAGGTCGCTGCGCCAGTGTGGCCATATTTTCGAGTACTAATTGGCAAACGTATCGCTGTCTCAGTCGCTGCCATTAGGTCATATATTGGGGAGGATTCTGTGTACGAATACTCTATGTTATAGACGTGAAATATGAATGTTTTCTACATTTATTCTATTATACTTTGTCGATGTCTCTCACGTTAGCAAGGTAGCGTAAGGACACTGACGAAAGAATGGCCCAACCCACCCACATACACATGTATATACATATACGTCCACACACGGACATATACGTACCTATACATTTCAATATATATATATATATATATATATATATATATATATATATATATATATATATATATATATATATATATATATATATATATATATATATATATATATATATATGTGAATGTATGTGAGAAATACTTAGAAAAGCAAATGGATTTGTATGTAGCATTTATGGATCTGGAGAAGGCATATGATAGAGTTGATAGAGATGCTCTGTGGAAGGTATTAAGAATATATGGTGTGGGAGGAAAGTTGTTAGAAGCAGTGAAAAGTTTTTATCGAGGATGTAAGGCATGTGTACGTGTAGGAAGAGAGGAAAGTGATTGGTTCTCAGTGAATGTAGGTTTGCGGCAGGGGTGTGTGATGTCTCCATGGTTGTTTAATTTGTTTATGGATGGGGTTGTTAGGGAGGTAAATGCAAGAGTCCTGGAAAGAGGGGCAAGTATGAAGTCTGTTGGGGATGAGAGAGCTTGGGAAGTGAGTCAGTTGTTGTTCGCTGATGATACAGCGCTGGTGGCTGATTCATGTGAGAAACTGCAGAAGCTGGTGACTGAGTTTGGTAAAGTGTGTGGAAGAAGAAAGTTAAGAGTAAATGTGAATAAGAGCAAGGTTATTAGGTCCAGTAGGGTTGAGGGTCAAGTCAATTGGGAGGTGAGTTTGAATGGAGAAAAACTGGAGGAAGTGAAGTGTTTTAGATATCTGGGAGTGGATCTGCCAGCGGATGGAACCATGGAAGCGGAAGTGGATCATAGGGTGGGGGAGGGGGCGAAAATTCTAGGGGCCTTGAAGAATGTGTGGAAGTCGAGAACATTATCTCGGAAAGCAAAAATGGGTATGTTTGAAGGAATAGTGGTTCCAACAATGTTGTATGGTTGCGAGGCGTGGGCTATGGATAGAGTTGTGCGCAGGAGGATGGATGTGCTGGAAATGAGATGTTTGAGGACAATGTGTGGTGTGAGGTGGTTTGATCGAGTGAGTAACGTAAGGGTAAGAGAGATGTGTGGAAATAAAAAGAGCGTGGTTGAGAGAGCAGAAGAGGGTGTTTTGAAGTGGTTTGCGCACATGGAGAGAATGAGTGAGGAAAGATTGACCAAGAGGATATATGTGTCGGAGGTGGAGGGAACGAGGAGAAGAGGGAGACCAAATTGGAGGTGGAAAGATGGAGTGAACAAGATTTTGTGTGATCGGGGCCTGAACATGCAGGAGGGTGAAAGGAGGGCAAGGAATAGAGTGAATTGGAGCGATGTGGTATACCGGGGTTGACGTGCTGTCAGTGGATTGAATCAAGGCATGTGAAGTGTCTGGGGTAAACCATGGAAAGCTGTGTAGGTATGTATATTTGCGTGTGTGGACGTATGTATATACATGTGTATGGGGGGGTTGGGCCATTTCTTTCGTCTGTTTCCTTGCGCTACCTCGCAAACGCGGGAGACAGCGACAAAGTATAAAAAAAAAAGAAAAAAATATATATATATATATATATATATTTTTCTTTTTTTTTCTTTCAAACTGTTCGCCATTTCCCGCATTAGCGAGGTAGCGTTAAGAACAGAGGACTGGGCCTTTGAGGGAATACCCTCACCTGGCCCAATTCTCTGTTCCTTCTTTTGGAAAATTAGAAAAAAAACGAGAGGGGAGGATTTCCAGCCCCCCGCTCCCTCCCCTTTTAGTCGCCTTTTACGACACGCAGGGAATACGTGGGAAGTATTCTTTGTCCCCTATCCCCAGGGATATATATATATATATATATATATATATATAAATATATATATATATATATATATATATATATATACATATATATATATATATATATATATATATATATATATATATATATATATATATATATATATATATATATATATATATATATATATATATATATATATATATATATATATATATTTTTTTTTTTCATACTTTGTCGCTGTCTCCCGCGTTTGCGAGGTAGCGCAAGGAAACAGACGAAAGAAATGGCCCAACCCTCCCCATACACATGTACATACACACGTCCACACACGCAAATATACATACCTACACAGCTTTCCATGGTTTACCCCGGACGCTTCACATGCCTTGATTCAATCCACTGACAGCACGTCAACCCCTGTATACCACATCGCTCCAATTCACTCTATTCCTTGCCCTCCTTTCACCCTCCTGCATGTTCAGGCCCCGATCACACAAAATCCTTTTCACTCCATCTTTCCACCTCCAATTTGGTCTCCCTCTTCTCCTCGTTCCCTCCACCTCCGACACATATATCCTCTTGGTCAATCTTTCCTCACTCATTCTCTCCATGTGCCCAAACCATTTCAAAACACCCTCTTCTGCTCTCTCAACCACGCTCTTTTTATATCCACACATCTCTCTTACCCTTACGTTACTTACTCGATCAAACCACCTCACACCACACATTGTCCTCAAACATCTCATTTCCAGCACATCCATCCTCCTGCGCACAACTCTATCCATAGCCCACGCCTCGCAACCATACAACATTGTTGGAACCACTATTCCTTCAAACATACCCATTTTTGCTTTCCGAGATAATGTTCTCGACTTCCACACATTTTTCAAGGCTCCCAAAATTTTCGCCCCCTCCCCCACCCTATGATCCACTTCCATTTCCATGGTTCCATCCGCTGACAGATCCACTCCCAGATATCTAAAACACTTCACTTCCTCCAGTTTTTCTCCATTCAAACTCACCTCCCAATTGACTTGACCCTCAACCCTACTGTACCTAATAACCTTGCTCTTATTCACATTTACTCTTAACTTTCTTCTTCCACACACTTTACCAAACTCAGTCACCAGCTTCTGCAGTTTCTCACATGAATCAGCCACCAGCGCTGTATCATCAGCGAACAACAACTGACTCACTTCCCAAGCTCTCTCATCCCCAACAGACTTCATACTTGCCCCTCTTTCCAGGACTCTTGCATTTACCTCCCTAACAACCCCATCCATAAACAAATTAAACAACCATGGAGACATCACACACCCCTGCCGCAAACCTACATTCACTGAGAACCAATCACTTTCCTCTCTTCCTACACGTACACATGCCTTACATCCTCGATAAAAACTTTTCACTGCTTCTAACAACTTGCCTCCCACACCATATATTCTTAATACCTTCCCCAGAGCATCTCTATCAACTCTATCATATGCCTTCTCCATATATATATATATATATATATATATATATATATATATATATATATATATATATATATATATATATATATATATATTTTTTTTTTTTTTTTTTTATACTTTGTCGCTGTCTCCCGCGTTTGCGAGGTAGCGCAAGGAAACAGACGAAAGAAATGGCCCAACCCTCCCCATACACATGTACATACACACGTCCACACACGCAAATATACATACCTACACAGCTTTCCATGGTTTACCCCGGACGCTTCACATGCCTTGATTCAATCCACTGACAGCACGTCAACCCCTGTATACCACATCGCTCCAATTCACTCTATTCCTTGCCCTCCTTTCACCCTCCTGCATGTTCAGGCCCCGATCACACAAAATCCTTTTCACTCCATCTTTCCACCTCCAATTTGGTCTCCCTCTTCTCCTCGTTCCCTCCACCTCCGACACATATATCCTCTTGGTCAATCTTTCCTCACTCATTCTCTCCATGTGCCCAAACCATTTCAAAACACCCTCTTCTGCTCTCTCAACCACGCTCTTTTTATTTCCACACATCTCTCTTACCCTTACGTTACTTACTCGATCAAACCACCTCACACCACACATTGTCCTCAAACATCTCATTTCCAGCACATCCATCCTCCTGCGCACAACTCTATCCATAGCCCACGCCTCGCAACCATACAACATTGTTGGAACTACTATTCCTTCAAACATACCCATTTTTGCTTTCCGGGATAATGTTCTCGACTTCCACACATTTTTCAAGGCTCCCAAAATTTTCGCCCCCTCCCCCACCCTATGATCCACTTCCGCTTCCATGGTTCCATCCGCTGACAGATCCACTCCCAGATATCTAAAACACTTCACTTCCTCCAGTTTTTCTCCATTCAAACTCACCTCCCAATTGACTTGACCCTCAACCCTACTGTACCTAATAACCTTGCTCTTATTCACATTTACTCTTAACTTTCTTCTTCCACACACTTTACCAAACTCCGTCACCAGCTTCTGCAGTTTCTCACATGAATCCGCCACCAGCGCTGTATCATCAGCGAACAACAACTGACTCACTTCCCAAGCTCTCTCATCCCCAACAGACCTCATACTTGCCCCTCTTTCCAAGACTCTTGCATTTACCTCCCTAACAACCCCATCCATAAACAAATTAAACAACCATGGAGACATCACACACCCCTGCCGCAAACCTACATTCACTGAGAACCAATCACTTTCCTCTCTTCCTACACGTACACATGCCTTACATCCTCGATAAAAACTTTTCACTGCTTCTAACAACTTGCCTCCCACACCATATATTCTTAATACCTTCCACAGAGCATCTCTATCAACTCTATCATATGCCTTCTCCAGATCCATAAATGCTACATACAAATCCATTTGCTTTTCTAAGTATTTCTCACATACATTCTTCAAAGCAAACACCTGATCCACACATCCTCTACCACTTCTGAAACCACACTGCTCTTCCCCAATCTGATGCTCTGTACATGCCTTCACCCTCTCAATCAATACCCTCCCATATAATTTACCAGGAATACTCAACAAACTTATACCTCTGTAATTTGAGCACTCACTCTTATCCCCTTTGCCTTTGTACAATGGCACTATGCACGCATTCCGCCAATCCTCAGGCACCTCACCATGAGTCATACATACATTAAATAACCTTACCAACCAGTCAACAATACAGTCACCCCCTTTTTTAATAAATTCCACTGCAATACCATCCAAACCATATATATATATATATATATATATATATATATATGTACATAATTCATACTTGCTGCCTTTATTCATTCTCGTCGCTACAGCGCCACACATGAAACGACAAATCGACAACGCCCTTACCTTGCACGTGCGCGAGGTACCGCAGGGAAAAGACAACGAACGCCATATTTGTTCACATTCAGTCTCTAACTGTCATGTATGATACACCGAAACCACAGCTCGCTTTCCACATCCAAGCCCAAAAAACTCTCCATGGTTTACCCCAAACACTTCACATGTCCTGCTTCAATCCATTCACAGCACGTCGACTCCGGTATACCACATCGTTACAATCTACCCTATTCCTTGCACGCCTTTCACTGTCCTGCATGTTCAGGCCACGATTGCTCAAATTTTTTTCTACTCCATCCTTCCACTTCCAATTTGGTCTACCATTTCTCCTCGTTCCCTCCACCTCTGACACGCATATCCTCTTTGTCAATCTTTCCCCGCTCATTTTCTCTATGTGGATAAAACCCTTTCAAAATACCCTCTTCTGCTCTCTCAACCACACTCTTTTATTACCACACATCTCTCATACCTTTTCATTACTTACTCGATCAAACCACCTCACATCACATATTGTCCTCAAACATCTCATTTCCAACACATCCACTTTCCTTCGCACAGCCTTTCTATAGCCCATGCCTCGCAACCATACAATATTGTTGGAACCACTATTCCTTCAAACATATCCATTTTTGCTTTCCGAGATAATGTTCTCGCCTTCCACACATTTTTCAACGCCCCTGCTGTACGTATTAACTGCTTTCAGAAGTGGTAGAGGATGTGTGGATCAGGTGTTTGCTTTGAATAATGTATGTGAGAAATACTTAGAAAAGCAAGTGGATTTGTATGTAGCATTTATGGATCTGGAGAAGGCATATGATAGAGTTGATAGAGATGCTCTGTGGAAGGTATTAAGAATATATGGTGTGGGAGGCAAGTTGTTAGAAGCAGTGAAAAGTTTTTATCGAGGATGTAAGGCATGTGTAAGTGTAGGAAGAGAGGAAAATGATTGGTTCTCAGTGGATGTAGGTTTGCGGCAGGGGTGTGTGATGTCTCCCATGGTTGTTTAATTTGTTTATGGATGGGGTTGTTAGGGAGGTGAATGCAAGAGTTTTGGAAAGAGGGGCAAGTATGCAGTCTGTTGTGGATGAGAGAGCTTGGGAAGTGAGTCGGTTGTTGTTCGCTGATGATACAGCGCTGGTGGTTGATTCATGTGAGAAACTGCAGAAGCTGGTGACTGAGTATGGTAAAGTGTGTGAAAGAGGAAAGTTGAGAGTAAATGTGAATAAGAGCAAGGTTATTAGGTACAATAGGGTTGAGGGTCAAGTCAATTAGGAGGTAAGTTTGAATGGAGAAAAACTGGAGGAAGTGAAGTGTTTTAGATATCTGGGAGTGGATCTGCCAGCGGATGGAACCATGGAAGCGGAAGTGAATCACAGGGTGGGGGAGGGGACGAAAATTCTAGGAGCCTTGGAGAATGTGTGGAAGTCGAGAACATTATCTCGGAAAGCAAATATGGGTATGTTTGAAGGAATAGTGGTTCCAACAATGTTGTATGCTTGCGAGGCGTGTGTTATGGATAGAGTTGTTCGGAGGAGGGTGGATAGGCTGGAAATGAGATGGTTGAGGACAATATGTGGTGTGAGGTGGTTTGATCGAGTAAGTAATAATAGGGGAAGAGAGATGTGTGGTAATAAAAACAGTGTGGTTGAGAGAGCAGAAGAGGGTGTTTTGAAATGGTTTGGTCACATGGAGAGAATGAGTGAGGAAAGATTGACCAAGAGGATATATGTTTCTGAGGTGGAGGGAACGAGGAGAAGTGGGACACCACATTGAAGGTGGAAAGATGGAGTGAAAAAGATTTTGAGTGATCGGGGCCTGAACATGCAGGAGGGTGAAAGGCGGGCAAGGAACAGAGTGACTTGGATCGATGTGGTATACCGGGGTCGACGTGCTGTCAATGGATTGAATCAGGACATGCGAAGCGTCTGTGATAAACCATGGAAAGTTCTGTGGGGCCTGGATGTGGAAAGGGAGCTGTGTTTTCGGTGCATTATTACATGACAGCTAGAGACTGAGTGTGAACCAATGGGGCCTTCGTTGTCTTTTCCTAGCGCTACCTCGCACACATGAGGGGGGGGGGGATGTTATTCCACATGTGGCGAGGTGGCGATGGGAATAAATAAAGGCAGACAGTATGAATTATGTACATGTGTATATATGTATATGTCTGTGTGTGTATATATATGTGTACATTGATATGTATAGGTATGTATATTTGCGTGTGCGGACGTGTATGTATATACATGTGTGTGGGGGTGGGTTGGGCCATTTCTTTCGTCTGAATAATATCTATCTATTACGCATATCTTTTCAGGTGTATTAGACATTATGACTCATATTTGGGGCACTGCGCAACGAAAAGTATTTGAGAAGTCAACGACAACTGTCAGGGGTGTGGGTTCACTATGAGATCGAAGCCTCAAATGTTTGATTAATTCATATCAAATGAAATACTATATTCATTAGTGCCTTCCTCTACATGCTTCATCAACCGGTATATCACTGAAATACAACGTTGTTGTTAATAATCTTTATCACTTAGTTGCGTTCTCAGTAAATACAAGGTGCCTTCCTTGAAGATGGACACAGCTTCATCGAGGATATACACACTCATTATTTGTTACTTCATTCAACTGGTAAAAAAATCATTCATGTTACTGAACTGATATTTCCTCTATCCATGATAAAAAAAAAAAGAGATTGTGGCCCTGACACTCGAAACATTCCTCTTACGACCTCAATCTTCTCGTCCTACAACCTCTTCAACGAGATAGGGTCGCACCCGCACTTACCTCCCAGCTAGCCTCTCACCAGCACTTACCTCCCAGCTAGCCTCACACCAGCAATCACCTCCTACATTGTCTTTACTAGTCTCTTCCACCCTTCTACATTAACAATATAGACGATACATCACTTCGAGTTCAATAAAAAAAAAAAATTAACAATATAGACGATACATCACTTCGAGTTCAATAAAAAAAAAAAAATTGCACATTCAAGTGATGTACTGAAAATGTTGGGCTTGGTAAAGTCGCGATCAGTCGCCCCATAGTTGAAATTAATGATATTTCAATGAACCCTTTTAGGACGAATGCATTTTCAAGTTAGTGCAAGTGACCACACTCATAGGATGAGTTGCTTGATCCCTCGCACGTGTTCTTAGATAGACACACTATAGTAATCAACTCCAAAGTTGGACATGTTATTCTTTTATACTGGACGATTTTAATACATTTACACATTGAGGATTTACACTTTCGCTGCGAGGGGTTTCCCTTACGTCGAGTATAATCGTGTAGTGACAGAGTAAAATAGTCATGTGTTAGCTAGAGTAAAATTATAAAGTCATGTGCTGTGCCGCTCTTAGCACTCTCTTCCCTCTTTTCTCTTTCTCCCTTGCTACAACCTTTATAACTTTAAGAGCCAGGTCAATAAACATTTCAGGAAAAACTAATCAACTTCACCTTTTCTCTCCTATTATCGCTGTTTTGTCCTTAATTACCTTTCTTTTTCACTTGATAACGGCCTCATATTTGGGCAAGATTATCCGTGCTCTGTCGATTACTGTTCAAGATGAAAAGTGACGTATGCTTGGGAAACTTAAGGAGATTACAATAATCACATCTTGCACACATCGTGTCCTTTCAAGGAAAAGGTGAGTTTGTTAAGCATTCGGCTAACTAAAAGTGCCACACACGGTTTGTAGTATGCTCTACTACCTAGGCAATTTCACTCGTATGAAATACCATAAAGTTTAAAATCGTGTCTCCAACTGATGAGGTACTCTTAAGGTTTTAATGAAAACGGCAAACCATTTAGTCTATCATTAGTATGCTTAACGGCAAACGATTCAACTAATAACCGAGAACAATCGGACTTCAATAAGGGTTATCCATTGAGAAAAGGAGATGAGGTTCTCAGCAGACGAGTATTTCCAATTACATAATATCTGACATGACGACTTCCTCCCTATCCAGCTTTATTTCTCGTAAATGTTTTGTTTCTCATCCAGACTCAGGCTCTAAGTAATGATCAACACCATTGCGTTTCCTCATGTTTGTGTATGTTGCCTATGTTGATAAAAATGACGTCCAATGGTGTGCAACATTACCATGCTTCTCTCACAAGTAGTCACATCTTTACACACGGTAATAGGCTTTTTTTTGAAGCTAACAACTGTTCTCCACTCAACAAACACACTGATTGGCTCAGCGGTCGTCACCTGAGGGCAGCACAAGAGCAGATGAAGCGTAAGATTGGATATACATGATGAATAATTTGGAATGATAGCCTTCCTAAACTGGTTGCATTCATAATGTATTGTTAATATAAACGTTTGAAAGCCGTTTGCATGAAATGATACAGATAACACGAGACCAACAAATCTAACAATGTTCTACAAACTCAAGTTGCAGAGCGATCAGCCTTCTGCGCCAATATTGTATTCATGCTATGACTTGGCTATATCATTACAATATTGGTTTCTGATTTCGTATGGTGCGATTTACCGCAGTTCACTGTTGGCTTTCCTTTGCTCATTTATCAGTATGGTAGATACTACAAAGGGGAGGTTTATTCATGTGTGAATTTGTGCTGTTCCAGATATGACAAGCAGGTGTCAATAAAAATGGCAAAGTATGTTTATCTTTATTAATAGTCATAGCTACCCACACTTATACATACATACAAACATACTCAAACGTGCACGCAGACTCTACCATGCTCTCAAGCTCACATTTCAGACCCATACTCAGTGGCCAGTCCATCTTCCGACCATCTCAGTTACTTCCCTCATTGAAGTTGGATTGTTCTCGGTTATCGGTTGAATCGTCTGCCGTTAAGCATATTAATATGTTAAACGGTTTACCGTTTTCATTACAACCTTAAGAGTACCTCATTCAGTTGGAGATACGATTTTAAACATTTTTACGGTATTTCATACGAGTGAAATTGCCCGAGGCAATACAGAGCATACTATAAACCGTGTGTGGCATTTTTACTTAGGTTAATGTTTAACAAATTCACTCTTTGCTTGAAAGGACACTATGTGTGCAAAATGTGATTATTGTAATCTCAATAAATTTCCCAAGCATACGTCACTTTTCATCTTTGACAGTAATCGACACAGCACGGATAATCTTGCCCAAATATGAGGCCGTTATCAGGTGAAAAAGAAAGAAAATTAAGGACAAAACAGCGATTATAGTAGAACAAAGGAAAAGTTGATTTGTTCTCCTGAAATGTTTATTGACCTGGCTCTTGAAGTTATAAAGGTTGTAGCAAGGGAGAAAGGTGAAAGAGGGAAGAGAGTGCTAAGAGCGGCACTGCACATGACTTTATAATTTTACTCTAGCTAACACATGACTATTTTACTCTGTCACTACACGATTATACTCGACGTAAGGGAAACCCCTCGCAGCGAAAGTGTAAATCCTCAATGTGTAAATGTATTAAAATCGTCCAGTATAAAAGAATAACATGTCCAACTTTGGAGTTGATTGTTATAGTGTGTCTATCTAAGAACACGTGCGAGGGATCAAGCAACTCAACTTATGAGTGCGGTCATTTGCACTAATTTGAAAATGCATTCGCCCCAAAAGGGTTCATTGAGGTATCATTGATTTCAACTATGGGGCGACTGATCGCAGCTGTATCATACACATTTTCAGTATATCAATTGAACGTGCATTTTTTTTCTTTTTAAATTCGAGTTGATGTATCGTCTTTAGTGTTAATATAGAAGGACAGAAGAGACTAGGAAAGACAATGTGGGAGGTGAGTACTGGTGTGAGGCTAGCTGGGAGGTAAGTGCTGGTGAGAGGCTAGCTGGGAGGTGAGTGCTGGTGTGACCCTAGCTCGTTGAAGAGGTTGTAGGACGAGAGGATTGAGGTCGTAAGAGGAATGTTTTGAGTGTCAGGGCCACAATGTGTTTTTATCATGAATAGAGCAAATATCAGTTTAGTAACATCAATGATATTTTTACCAGTTGAATGAAGTAACAAATAATGAATGTGTATGTCCTCGATGAAGCTGTGTCCATCTTCAAGGGAGGCACCTTGTATTTACTGAGAACGTAACTAAGTGATAAAGATTATTATCAAAAACGTATTTCGGTGATACCCGTTAGTAAAGCATGTAGAGGAAGGCACTGATAAATATAGTATTTCATTTGATATGAATTAATCAAACATTTGAGGCTTCGATCTCATAGTGAACCCACACCCCAGACAGTTACCGTAGACTCCTCAAATACTTTTCGTTGCGCAGTGCCCCAAATATGAGTCAAAATTTCTAATACACCTGATAAAATATGCGTAATAGAGAGATATTTTTCTAACGTATTGCAAAGGAGTCACATGTATATATTTCACGTCTATAACAAGGAGTATTCATACGCAGAGCCCTCCCCAATATATGATGACTTAATGGCAGTGACTGAGACTGCGTTACGTCTGCCAATCATACGTTGTGACACAAATGTTCCCCCTCCATTCATAACTTTTCACTACCATGTCCGTGTTTACTTTTTGGGCTGTTGCCAGAAGTCGCCAATTGTTTCCTGGTTCTTTGTTCCGCGACTGTAGCTAAGAAGAATGTGTCTATGTCAAAGACGAGTGCAGAGAGAATGTGTATGACAGCGCAAGCATTACTTGCACACAATTTCTTGATCTTGCTAACACGGCTGACTTCCTAGATGTGTGTCAACGCTGGCGTGACGCAAAAGGAAGTGTGTGTTAACCCTAAAGTGCCTTACTGGCAGAGGGAGACTACATTAGAGTTAGGTACTGGCAGAGTTTGTCTTCAGCTGACGTACCAGAGGAAGTAAAGCAAAAACTTGGCGCCTTTCGTATGTTACACAGGAATCTTGAAATGGTAGAGAAATTGCAAATTTAGAAGTACGTTAAGATCATTTGAATGTTTCATGTATCTATATATGTAAGAGACCTTGACTGGAGTTCTTTCCAGGCGATTATTCTACTGATTTATTTACTGGTGTAATCTCACTGAGATACAAATATCTTCACTGATTCATGAAATAATACGAAAAATCTCTGCTCCTCAGCTAAGCATCTCACAAAGTGCATTTATACTTCTTCCTCCTCTCTCTTTAAGATAAAAACTTTCTCCATTTTCTTTCCTCTGCACCAAGCCACTGCTTTATGATCCAGACTTTTCCCTCACAGTGACCAGTTCTCAGTCTTTTGTTATTTCTGTTTTATCTTCACGGTCGGAAAACTTCAAGTTTCTATTTTTTTCATTCCTGCTTAAACAATGTTTCCAGTAATTATTCTTAGCTTACATATTTTGAGGATATTATACGTTTTCATTTCTTATTTTTCTCGAATATCAACTTTTGCTCTTTATGTGAAAATATCTGTTGTCATTTCTTTGTACCCTTGACCTGGAGGCGGAGAAAACAACTACGGGGTCACTCTTGCATGACTGTGTCAGCCGTGGCTAGTGTCGACACCCTCTTCCCAGCAGTTCATGCCAGCGGGACCACTGTAATATTACTTCACTTCAGTAACAGGTAGGTGCTTCAGGCAGCAGCATCTTGATCTACAAACTCAACATGCTTCATGCTATCTCTAGATCTTCAGTAAACTGCTGTAGAGAATAACTGCAAGACATAAACATTGCTGGTAGATAGAGGGTGAAAGACCCATTCTGTGGCAGATCATGTGTTTATCAATACTTGGTAGAGAGAGCATCTCACTGGAGGGAGTCAAAGGGCAACATTTCTACGCCCTCTACACATACCTGCCTGCAGAACTTAATGAGTGACTTTGTTTCGTTATTTCCGAAGACTGAAATCATATGAATCTTCTCTCAGTTCTAGACGTCTTTCTTTTTTTTGGCGTTGCTTACCATTCGTGAAATAGCTCTCGGGCAGCTTCTCTTTCTAGTATGACCATGAAAACTTTTTGAGTACTAACACTTCCTTCACTCTCTTTACCAGTGGCATTATATTCATTACCTTTATTTTCCCTACTTCCGTCCCTCCTCAACTCTCAAACACCCCCCTTCACCATAGCCATCACAGAAAGCTTTCCATCGCAATATACCACTTCATTTGCATTCTAGACTGAATTTCTTAATTGTATCACATCTTCCTCTATATAGACCTGAGTCTCGTTCCTGCCCTTTCACTCTGACGCTCGCCTTTAGACATTCCGATCCATGTGAATCATCTATCATTGTCTTATCATGCCAACATCTCCCACCCTGACCTACGTTGTCACACTTATATATTACCTCAAGTCACAGCAGGTATTATCTTAAATTATACCCTTCTACCCCTCACATCTGACGCCTGTTAAGTAGTAACAACTCCATCTGAGAATCCATATCATCTTAATGTTTTCTACTATTCATTTCGACACCCTGAGATAAATAGAGAAGATATCTATCCGAGAACATCTCTCTATCTAATCGTTTTAGAAACTCCCTTCACATTACAATATCTCCATTCTCCATTGCCATGCACATCTCACAACTATCACAACAGTGTAACATACCTACCATACACACCACAGGCCAACCCATTATTACAATGAACTCCATCCAACTTCTATCACCACACACACCACTTGACAACCACTTTACCATTGCAAGCCATGGATGATTTAGTCTCTAGATCTAAGGTGAGGATATTGTATGGCATGTGCACTGGCCACTAGATGTTACCCCCAGGACATATGTGCATTGGTACTTAGGTGTACTGCGATATTACCCCATGATATACATGCACTGGTCACGAGATGCACTGTATGTTACCCCACGACATATATGTACTGGTCAGTAGGTGTACTGTGGTGCTACCCCATGACATACATACAGTAGTTAGTAGGTTAACTGCGTTGCAATCCTACGACATACGTACACTAGTCACAAGGTGTACTGTGATCTTACCCCACGACATACGTACACTGGTCAGGGTATGGCAATAGAATTCATGAACTCAATGGAAAACAGTGTACAAGAATAAGTCTGAAGAAAGTAGAAAATTTAATCAGGGACACAAGATAGAAAGAGATGACTGGCTGAATGAGAATAAACAAACATCCCCACCAAACCATAGACTCAGCACGACTCTCCACTAACAACAGCTTCTCACTAGCAATTAACTTGCAGAAACTTTGTCCAGCCTTTTGGATAACCCAGAATTCATTCCCGGGAAAACTTCAAGCAGATGACAAGCAAATCAACATGCTACCTCCAAAAGGACTTCAGTTCTTTGTTAAACACAGGATACTTTCCCCGGAGGTTCACAAAGGCCAGAATTACACTGGTACTGAACCAAGAAAGCCAGTAAGAAAAAAGGAAATGATAATCATGCTAATGATGATAATGATGATAATAAGAATATTAGTGATAATGATAATGATAATAATGATAATAGTAATGATGATAATAATAATGATAATAATGACAATAAAATTGTAGCAGAATAATAATAATGATAATAATAAATAATAATAATAATAATAATAATAATAATAATAATGATAATAATAATAATAATAATAATAGTAATAATAGTAATAATAATAATAATAATAATAATAATAACAATAATAATAATAATGATAATATAATAATGATAATAATAATAATAGTAATAATAATAATAATAATAATAATAATGATAATAATAATAATAATGATAATAATAATAATGATAATAATAATAATAATAATAATAATAATAATAATATTGATAATGATAATAATAATGATAATAATAATAATAATAATAATAATAATAATAATAATAATAATAATAATGATAATAATAATAATAATAATAATAGTAATAATAGTAAGAATAATAATAATAATAATAATAATAATAATGATAATAATGATAATGATAATAATAATGATAATAATAATAATAATAATAATAATAATAATAATAATAATAATAATAATAGTAATAATAGTAATAATAATAATAATAATAATGATAATAATAATAATAATAATAGTAATAATAGTAATAATAATAATGATAATTATAATGATAATAATGATAATGATAATGATAATAATAATGATAATAACAATAATATTAGTAATGAAGATAATCAATCTATATCAGAGGCAAAGAACTACCACTCCATATCCCTTCTAAAAGTTCCAGGGGAACTTTTGGAGAGAATTATGAGCCCTAAGATTAAGATAACACCTTGAAAACAACGATTGTTATAACCCTAATCAATACGGATCCCAGGGCAGTAAGAGCAACACTTCATCCATCATGATTGCGGCAAGGAAGGAATCTCTCTGTTTCCAGAGGACAAGGAATAAACTGCCCAGTTATACAAAGAGACATAAGCAAAGCCTTTGAAAAGTGTGGACAATCAGCCTACAGTATAGTAAATTACTGTAATCAGACCTGCCTGAGATGACGTTAATAAATACTGCTATGTAACTTTCTAAACCAATTCTGGAACGTAGAAGCAACTCTCTAACGTCATCCAAATTTCCTTTATTAAGAGGCGTCCACCAGAGGGCAGCGTTCTATCACCAACGTAATACATAACTTACACAGCTGACAAACCTCCACCAGCTGGTGCTACGAGCATAGGCAACTATGCTGATGAAGTCACACAGCTAGCAGTCTGGAACAACTCACCTCCAGAACATGTTACTTTAGTACAGTCAGGGACAACCAGACTAAACGCATTCGAAAAGAACTGAAAAGTAAGAACAAACATGAACGAATTTCCTATAGCAGCGCCTGTAAGAATAAAACCTAACGACATAATGGTAGAAAGGTAACACGTTAGGGTATAAGAAGAGCTGCAGAATCTTGGACCACACACTCACATCAAGGTAAAGCGGCTTTAACAGTAAATATGTTTGCACTTTCCAAAGAACCAAAATATTACACATAGTTAAGAAAATGATAATACCTTTCCTAACTTACCTATATCAACGTACCTCGCCTGCAAATAAAAAAATATGAGTGAAACTTACCTTACACTGACACAACGTAGCACGAAAATCAAAGATGAAACCACTCGGTTCATGTCTAAGAGAAACAGACCAAAACGTATGGCAGAAACTTGTAGTGAACGATGTTACAAACTACAGACAAATCCAAAGAAACCAAAAAGCACTTAAGGAGGCTCCTGTCATCCATCACTGTAAACAGTGATCAATGTTTACCTTCGTAAATCTCCATTGTGTAACCAAAGATTCAACACTGATGCACACACATATCCCCAGTCTGTCAGGGGTATACAAATGCGGAACCCAAACGCGCTTTCAGATAATCACTCAAATGGATCAAAAACGTAAACAATACACCCATAGGCACCACAGTATAACTTCTTCCATTTCAAACTACCCCTTCACCTGTCCCAACTCTTCTTCCTCGCTCCTAACCACCAAATTAGGCAAATGATAAAGGACAACACATACCTAATCTCCAAGTAAGGTGGTCTGGCCTTAGCACAACTGAAAAAGATGCAGCTCTCTTAAAAGTGGTAGAAGTAAAAGATAGCAAAGCAGAAAGACCCTTTTTCACCTTCCACTCCCTATGGCAACTCGTGGGACGGGATGCAAGTAGAAAAAATACCTTTCAAGGTAATATGTCGGAAGAAAATCTCGACATGAAAGTCAGAAGGCAGAATGAAAGAGAATATGTTATGCATCCCATCCCCCAAAGGTCATGCATCCCTTCGCTTTTTGTTATAACGACAAAAGTAATATAAATCTTCAGCACCAGCCTCGCTACTTACCATGTCTATATTACTCCTGATGTGGAGGGATGATGTAACAGCTCCTTCTTGTTCCCTTAGAGCAGACGACACAGGGATAATCACTGTGGTTAAGTTACCGTAACATAGCCCAGGCGAGATCAGTGGTAGAGAAGGTAGTACAACATATCACTATGTTACGATGATTGGTTAAAAGAATTACTCAATACTAGAGAATGGCGGGTGATGATTATGCCTAATGAACATGACCTGGAAGCTTACTCCACACGTCAGTAATGTCGTTGGTAAAGAAATATTTCTGGCAATCCAGAATGACTCGCTGACCTCTTAATTCTTAGTCCATTTTCTCTCGCTGGTAGTATTGATACGACACGTAATGTCGACGTTGTTGAATCTTTTAATTATTCTAAAGTATTCTATCAACTTGCCTGGGAGTCACCTTTTTCTTAGAACACATTCAATTATCGTAATCCACTTTCATATGGTTTGCTGCGTAAGGAAGGGTTCAATTTAGCTCTACTTCGCTGCACTTGCTTCCGATTTAAGAATATTCTCAGTTGATTAGGGACCCAGAACGGCACTGCAGTTCGAAGTGGGATCTAACTAGACTTCGGTATATTTTCTTTTGATTTATCCTAAGATCCTATTTCCTTCTTTGGCAATTTCATTATGATGTAGCCCATCAGTTCAATAAATTCTTGTTAAAGTTTCCTTTTTGCAACATATGTCATTTATTGACGTTAAATGTCATTTGTCAGTTTCTAGGCCATTTAGCAATCTTTTTCAAATTACCTTGCAATCTCAGGCTATCATCTCCGGTTGATATGGCACTGCTGATTATTGCGTTATTCACAAGGTTATTCAGCCCCAAATCAACATCGTTTTAAAAACTGATGAAAGGTAATGACCCCAGGCGGACCCCCTCTGGAACCTCACTTGTAACAGGTGACCACAGTGATGCTTCACCATTCATTACGACTCTCTTCCTCCTACCGCGTAGCTAGGCTTCTATCAACATTCCTGTGCTACCAGTAATCTCCCAACCCCGGACTTTATGCATCAATCTATCGAGGAAATCTTTGTTGAATGCATTTCGGAGTCCAGGAATATGATACTTATTGTTTTAGTCTGTCGTAGGTATTTCAAGAGTCTTGATAGAATTCAAGGAAGTTTCTAACGCATGATCTGTACCTTCTAAAACCATGCTATGTATTAATGATCAGACTGAAATGTTCGAGGTAAGGTACAATTTTATCTCTGATAAACGATTCCTGAAATTTACACATAATTGATGTCAGGCTGATAGGACGATAATTGCCAGGCATCTTGCGGCTTCCATTTTATGAATATTGTAGTGACGTCTGCTACTCTCCAGTCCTGAGCTACTACTTCAACCTAAACAGATTTACTGACAATATAGGTTAACAGTTTAACAATTTCGTGCTTGACATTTTCAATTACTCGTGGATACAAACGATCAGGACCTGGACTTTTATTAGTTTTCAACCTGTCTATCTGTCTTAGTGCTTCTTTAACTGTGGCGATAAATTCTGGTAACGTGTGTGAGGTGTGAATGCTATTTATCAATGTCTGAAAATGCGTTTCGCTGCTTTATAGTGTAAAAACAGGACTGAAAAACTTTTTCATCGTTGATGCTATGTTTTCATCATCCAAAATGAGACCGCATCTCTGTTCAGCTAACTATCCCACTCCCCACTTCTGATATGTTTTTAGTATTGATTTTTTTAAACTTGATTATCATTTTCCGCGTTAGCAAGAAAGCGCCAGGAACAGACGAAGAAAGGCCCCATCCACTCACATTCCATTCTCTAATTGTAATGTGTAATTTACAGAAACTACAGCTCCCTACCCACAACCAGACCTTACAAACCTTTCCCTGGTGTATTACGGAGGCTTCACATGCGCTGGTTTAGTCCTATTGACAACACTGACCACATCGTTTCACTTCACAATATCCCGTGCACGCCTTTCACACTCCTACATTTTAGGCCCCGATCGCCTGAAATCTTTTTCACTCCATCTTTCCATCTCCAGTTTTGTCTCTTATTTCCCCTTCCATCCACTCCTGACACATATATTCACTTCGTCAATCTTTCCTCTCTCATTCTCTCTATATGTCCAAACCATTTCAACACACCCGTCTTCACGTATCTCAGTCGACACTCGTTTTATTACCACACATCTCTCTAATCCTTTCACTGCTTACTCGAACAAACCACCTCACACCACATATTATTCTCAAATATTTCATTTCCAGGACATCAACCTTCCGCCGCATAGCCTTATCTATACCCCATGTCTTGCAAATACACAACATCGCTGGGACTTATACAATTTAAAATATCCCCGTATATTCTGAAGACCTTCCACAGGTGATCTTTATATTCCCTAAATGTCACATAGAAATCCCTCTGTTTCTCTGAGTGCTTCTTACAACCATTTTATTTTTATAGTGAACAATTGATCAACACATCTTGTACCACTTATGAAACCACACTGATCCTCCCTAGTCTGATGATCTGTACATATCTTCATCCTCTCAATCAGTATCCTCCCATAAACTTAACATTGATATATCTCTAGAATCATTTTGGATCTGTTTTGCTGTCTCTTGCAACATTTACCTCAGTACCTCTCCTGGCTTGCTTAAAGGTCACTTTACCTCCCTCCTAACTGTGTTATAAAGCATTTCAAGAACTGGGTCATTGCCTGATCTCTTAAGCTTGAAGAGTTTTTTTCCGCAACTTATAACTCTTGCAATATCTGTGGGTGTGTGTATGGGGGAGGATTCAGTTCAGGCTGTGTTGTTAATTCTATTTCTTCTGTCGTGCATAGATCATAATGTGTCTTAATGGTGTATAAACTGACTCTGAAAACATGTCCATAAATCACCCAAGGCATGAGCCAACAAGAGTGAGACTATGTAATGCGCCTTGTAACCTATTAGAGTCAGCCCTTAGAGAGAGAGAGAGAGAGAGAGAGAGAGAGAGAGAGAGAGAGAGAGAGAGAGAGAGAGAGAGAGAGAGAGAGAGAGAGAGAGAGAGAGAGAGAGAGAGAGAGAGAGAGAGAGAGAGAGAGAGAGAGAGAGAGAGAGAGAGAGAGAGACAGAGAGAGAGAGAGAAATATATAGGGTAATAATGAATAATACTTTTGGTGTCCAAGAGGAGGAGTTTTTCCTTCTTCTATATCTAAACTAACAAGATCTTATCTTAGAGTACCTCAAGATACCTGCGTTTCGTCCATGTTTCATACATTTCGAGATGCTTGGTATTGGCTCAAAGTAATTCTCATCGAGTAAGTCTTGTTACCAGAGAGGTGAAGGTTCGCCAACCTGACCCCTTCCAGAGATTGTGACTAGCTACCCTGAGTGTTTGGATGTTCATATAGGCCGGTGAGTGTGTGTAGGTCGGCAGGGACATTCATATAAGCTAGTGAACGGCAAGAACGTTTATACATGGCAGGGGACAGCAATGGTGCTCCCACAGGGCGGGAGACAGCAGGGGTATTCGTACAGGCCGGAGGACATCAGGGATATTCATATTGGGTGACGAACGGCAAGGACGTTCATACAGGGCGGCAGACTGAAGGGGTGTTCTTGCTGGGCGGTGGACGGCAGAGGTGATCATACAGGGCGGCAGACTGCGGGGATGTTCTTGTTCGGCGGTGGACGGTAGAGGTGGTCATATAGGGCGTCGGACGGCAGGGATCATCATTCAGGTGGATGGAAAACATAAACGTTCACAGAGGGTGGCGGGAGACAGAGACGCTCCTACTAGAGGGTGGACGGTAAAGACATTTCTACTGGGCGCTGGAAGGCGGGGATGGCCATAAAACTTGACGGACTGAGGGAATTCTTTTTTAGGACTGGCGATGTCAGGGACCTGATCATCACCTGTCACCCTCTGGTACTGAATAAATTCTTTTAACCAACTTTCATAAATTAATGGTATATGATTCCACTTTCCAACTTATGATCTCGCCCTGGCCATGCTGCAGTAACATACCAACATTCATCAATCCGTACGACCTGCTTTAAGGAAACAGGAAGAAAGTATTGTATCACCTTTCCACGTGAAGAGTAATATAGACATGGTAAGTCGTGAGGTTGGGGCTCAAAGTTGCTCTTATTTCTGCTTTATATATATATATATATATATATATATATATATATATATATATATATAGATATTTTTTTTTTCAAACTATTCGCCATTTCCCGCGTTAGCGAGGTAGCGTTAAGAACAGAGGACTGGGCCATTGAGGGAATGTCCTCACCTGGCCCCCTTCTCTGTTCCTTCTTTTGGAAAATTAAAAAAAGAAATTGAGAGGGGAGGATTTCCAGCCCCCCGCTCCCTCCCCTTTTAGTCGCCTTCTACGACACGCAGGGAATACGTGGGAAGTATTCTTTCTCCCCTATCCCCAAGGATACTATATATATATATATATATATATATATATATATATATATATATATATATATATATATATATATATATATATATATATATATATATATATATATATATATATATATATATATATATATATATATATATATATATATATATATATATATATATATATATATATATATATATATAGTATCTGTTTATATATACTATATATATATAGATACTATATATATATATATATATATATATATATATATATATATATATATATATATATATATATAAATATATTGCTCAAGGAAGCAGACGAAAGAATGGCCCACTACACGCACATATACATACCTATACATTTCAACGTATACATAGACATATATACATATGTACACATTCATCCTTGCTGCCTTCATCCATTCTCCTCGCCACCCCACCAAAAATCAAATGGCAAATGGCTAGAAAAAGACAACAAAGGCCCCATTCGTTCACACTCAGTCTCTAGCTGTCATGTGTGATGCACCAAAATCAGAGCTCCCTTTCCACATCCAGCCCCCCCAAATTTCCATGGTTTACCCCAGACGCTTCACATACCCTGGTTCAATCCACTGACAGCATGTAGACACCTGTATACCACATCGCTCCAATTAATTCCATTCATACACGCCTTTCACCCATCTGCATATTCAGGCCCGGATCGCACAAAATCTTTTTCCCTCCGTCCTTCTACCTCCAATTTGGTCTCCCACTTCTTCCCGTTCCCTCCACCTCCGATATGTATATCCACTTTGTCAATCTTTCCTCACTCATTCTCTCCATGTGACCAAACCATTTCAAAACACCCGCTTCTGCTCTCTCAACCACACTCTTTTAATTACCACACATCTCTCTTACCCTATTATTACTTACTGGATCAAACTACATCACACCATATATTGTCCTCAAACATCTCATTTCCAGCATGTCCACCATCCTCCGGACACCTCTATCTATAGTCCACGCCTCGCAACCATACAACATTGTTGGAACCACTATTCCTTCAAACATACCCATTTTTGCTCTCCGAGATAATGTTCTCGACTTCCACGCATTCTTCAACACTCTCAGAACATTCGCCCACCTCCCCCACCCTATGATTCACTTCCGCTTCCATGGTTCAGTCCGCTGCCAAATCCACTCCCAGTTATCTAAAGCACTTCACTTCCTCCAGTTTTTCTCCATTCAAACTTATCTCCCAGTTGACTTGTCCCTTAACCCTACTGTGCCTACTAACCTTGCTCTTATTCACATTTACTCTCAGCATTCTTCTTTCACAGACTTTACCAAACTCAGTCACCAGCTTCTGCTGTTTCTCATCCGATTCAATCACCAGCGATGTATCATCAGCGAACAACAACTGACTCACTTCCCAAGCTCTCTCATCCACAACAGACTACATACTTGCCCCTCTTTCCAAAACTCTTGCATTCACCTCCCTAACAACTACATCCATACACAGATTAAACAACTATGGAGACATCACACACCCCTGCCGCAAACCTACATTCACTGAGAACCAATCACTTTCCTCTCTTCCTACACGTATACATGCTTTACATCCTCGATAAAAGCTTTCACTGCCTCTAACAACTTCCCTCCCACACCATATATTCTTAATACCCTCCACAAAGCATCCCTATCAACTCTATCATATGCCTTCTCCAGATCCATTAATGCTACATACAAATCCATTTGCTTTTCTATGTATTTCTCACATACATTCTTCAAAGTAAACACCTGATCCATACATCCTCTACAATTTCTGAAAACACACTGCTCTTCCAATCTGATGCTCTGTACATGCCTTTACCCTCTCAATCAAAACTCTCCCATATAATTTCCCAGGAATACTCAAAAAACTTATACCTCTGTAATTTGATCACTCACTTTTATCCCCTTTGCCTTTGTACAATGGTACTATGCAAGCATTCCGCCAATCCTCAGGCACCTCACCATGAGTCATACATACATTAGATAACCTTACCAACCAGTCAACAATACAGTCACCCCCTTTTTTGATAAATTCCACTGCAATACCATCCAAACCCGCTGCCTTGCCAGCTTTCATCTTCCGCAAAGCTTTTACTACCTCCTCTCTGTTTACCAAATCATTCTCCCTAACCCTCTCACTTTGCATACCACCTCGACCAAAATACCTTATATCTGCCACTCTATCATCAAACACATTCAATAAACCTTCAAAATACTCTCTCCATCTCCTTCTCACATCACCACTACTTGTTATCACCTCCCCATTAGCCCCCATCACTGAAGTTCCCATTTGTTCCCTTGTCTTACGCACTTTATTTACCTCCTTCCAAAACATCTTTTCATTCTCCCTAGAATTTAATGATACTCTCTCACCCCAACTCTCATTTGCCCTCTTTTTCACTTCTTGCACCTTTGTCTTGATCTCCTGCCTCTTTCTTTTATACATCTCCCAGTCATTTGCATTATTTCTCTGCAGAAATCGTCCAAATGCCTCTCTCTTCTCTTTCACTAATAATCTTACTTCATCCCACCACTCACTACCCTTTCTAATCTTCCCACCTCCCACGCTTCTCATGCCATAAGCATCTTTTGCGCAAGCCATCACTGCTTCCCTAAATACATCCAATTCCTCCTCCCACTCCCCTTATGTCCTTTGTTCTCACCTTTTTCCATTCTGTACTCAGTCTCTCCTGGTACTTCCTCACACAAGTCTCCATCCCAAGCTCACTTACCCTCACCACTCTCATCACCCCAATATTCTCTCTTCTTTTCTGAAAACCTCTACAAATCTTCACCTTCGCTTACACAAGATAATGATCAGACATCCCTCCAGTTGCACCTCTCAGCACATTAACATCCAAAAGCCTATCTTTCGCGCGCCTATCAATTAACACGCAATCCAATAACGCTCTCTGGCCATCTCTCCTACTTACATACGTATACTTATTTATATATACATATATATATATATATATATATATATATATATATATATATATATATATATATATATATATATATATATATATATATATATATATATATATATATATATATATATATATATAAATCTTTTCATACCAGGTATTCTCAATCACCAGTCCTTTTTCACCACATAAATCTACAAGCTCTTCACCATTTCCATTTACAACACTGAACACCCCATGTACATCAAGTATTGCCTCAACTTCCACATTACTCACCTTTGTATTCTAATCATCCATCACTACCACCCGGTCTCGTGCATCAAAACTACTAACACACTCAGCTGCTCCCAAAACACTTGCCTCTCATGATCTTTCTTCTCATGCCCAGTTGCATATGCACCAATAGTCACACATCTCTCTCCATCCACTTACAGCTTTACCCATATCAATCTAGAGCTTACTTTCTTACACTTTATCACATACTCCCACCACTCCTCTTTCATGAGTAGTGCTACTGCTTCCCTTGCTCTTGTCCTCTCACTAACCCCTGACTTTACTCCCAAGACATTCCCAAACCACTCTTCCCCTTTACTCTTGAGCTTAGTTTCACTCAGAGCCAAAACATCCAGGTTCCTTTCCTCAAACATACTACCTATTTCTCCTTTTTTCTCATCTTGGTTACATCCACACACATTTAGACACCCGAATCTGAGTCTTCGAGGATGATGAGCACTCCCCGTGTGACTCCTTCTTCTGTTTCCCCTTTTAGTTAAAATACAATCTAAATATATATATATATATATATATATATATATATATATATATATATATATATATATATATATATATATATATATATATATATATATATATATATATATATATATATATATATATATATATATATATATATATATATATATATATACATATATATATGTACATATATATATTTCTTTCTTTTCTTTCATACTATACCCCATTTAAAGCCCTCGCGAGGTAGCGTTAAGAACAGAGGACTGGGCCTTTGAGGGAAATCCTCATCTGGCCCCCTTCTCTGTTCCTTCTTTTGGAAAAAAAAACGAAAAGAAAAACAAGAGGGGAGGATTTCCAGCCCCCGCTCCCCTCCCTTTTAGTCGCCTTCTACGACACGCAGGGAATACGTGGGAAGTATTCTTTCTCCCCTATCCCAAGGGATAATATATATATATATATATATATATATATATATATATATATATATATATATATATATAAAATCCATTTATACCCGCGCGTGACTGGAGATCTTGACTACTACTTGGCTGAAATGAGGACAAATTTCCATTTCCTGCGACAACAAGTTTCTGTATCTGAGACGCTAATGACTGAAGTTGAAGCTCAAAAACTTTCGAATTCTTTTAGGCACAACTCTGATGGCTGGAAATACCAATATCCTGGAATCCTTTCTCTGAAACTGTCGTTAGAGAAACTGCGGTTGTCAAGTAACGGCAACCTGACCTATGAAGATACAGGCTAATAGCTTTAGCTTCTGGCAAAGATTATCTGGATCTTTTAAGATTTCATGTTTCATCACATATGTCAGTATTATATGGAATGCGACACAACTGTTAAATGATCATAAGAATGAGAAAGTTGATACACAAACGTCTCAGCAGAACCCCAGCAAGTTCAGGATGCCAACCTTTATTCCTAAACATGACCAGAGATCTTGACTACAACTCGCATGAAATGAGGACAAATGTGCAATTCCTACGACGACAAGTTTCTGTATCTGAGACCCTAACAGCTGAAGTCCTTGCTTAAGAACCTTAGAATTCTTTTAAGCAGAACTCTGGTGCCTGGAAATACCAGTATCTGGAAATCGCCTCTCTGAAATTGTAGTTAGAGGAACTTTAGTGCCTCAGACTCCCGTGTTGAGAAGTTGGTTGTGTGTCGTCGTAATGCCTGGCGTTGCCAAGGACGTCGTTTTGATGCCTGAAACTTTAGTGTCTCTAGTTTATTGTCTGAGACGCTAGTGGCTGAAACCCTGGCATCTAGATATTAGGTGATTCCCACTCTGATGTTCTCCCTGTCTGTCTGTAACTCCTCTCCCACTGCTCAACAGTTCGACCTCATAGGAAAACTGCGTCATAGTAAGGTACGTTCAATCACTCCGGTTTCCCCTCCGTCACTTCCATTCCATACAGCACCTAATCCTTTCCATGTGTATGGAATATTATCACGTAAGTAATATGAGGAAAATCTACCAACTCAGGACTCACCAGGACGCCACACAACAACTCTATCTCCAGGGCCAGAAATGTGAAATAGATTAACCAGTCCATTATCCTTCTGTCCCCTTAGGGCCACCTAGCATAGCCTGATGATTTGGGTGAAAATCTTAATCTATCTGCGCGTAAATCTGAGGCCTAAAGACCATGGACTGAGGTGGGGATGGTGTTCGCTTGCTACGGATCCCTTAAATGTGAGAGAAAAGGACGACTTCCCGCCTCTTTCCACGTTCTTTCTCGAGGTGCTCCACGCTAAAAGCGTCATTGTATGATTTACTTTGTTCTCTCTCTCTCTCTCTCTCTCTCTCTCTCTCTCTCTCTCTCTCTCTCTCTCTCTCTCTCTCTCTCTCTCTCTCTCTCTCTCTCTCTCTTGTGGGTGTGCATGTCTGTGTAAGATTACTTTTAGCGCGTTACAGGAAGACAATTTTACACTCGAGTTTGCCTCTTCTCTTAATTTTGTCTACACACCACGTCTTTGAATTTTGTTGTGTGTACACACACCCCAGCTTCAACTAAGTGTCTATTTATTAAGCAATGAAGAGGGAGGGATGAACGTGTGGGTTGGCTGTGGGCTAACTATCACCCTTATGAGTCGAACCCGCTCAGGTTCGTACTTGAATAATGGTCATCGAGGCTAACTTCTACTACACGGAAGTGTGTGTGTGTGTGTGTGTGTGTGTGTGTAATAACCTTTTTGTATTGTATATGGGGAGTTTTGCACTCTTAAGGCCTCATCTCTTAAATCATTCCTACTCTGTCATGCAACGTATTCAAAAACATCTGTATGCTCTCTGCATTTATCGTATTCACATTCAGTTTAATCTACTGAACAAGTAATCATATGCTATTGAACTGTTTCTTTACATTTTTCTCACATTTTCTTTTTTAATTTCACATAATGATCTTTGGATTTTCTATCCCTGCATCTTTCGAAAAATTGTTCACGGTCTACTTCATAAAGCAGATTTACTAACTCAAACTTTGTAAATCAAGTCATCCCTAACTTTTCTTTCTTGAACGGTGGGTAAACCTATGTCCACTGGCCTTTTCCTGCAACGCATTTCTTAATTCAGGTATCATCTTTGTTACCCTTCACTGGACCTCACACTCAGGCTGTGTAAGTCATAATCCACAGGTCTTAAGTGGACTGTGTGGGTTATGGTACATGGAATCCTGTGGTGTAACAGTTGGTGTTCCTGACCATGACGCATTCACGGGCCACCCAGGGTCGAGCGCATAGGTTCGAATCCTTGTTGTGGCATTCTGTCACAGTCAATCCAGCTGTCTCTTCACCTCTAGGAGTTGTCCTCATACTTGGATAAGGGAGTGAGGGGGGAATGGGATGTATTTAGGGAAACAGTATTGGCTTGCGTAAAACATGCTAGTGGTACGAGAAGTTTGGGAGGTGGGCAGATTAGAAAGGGTAGTGAGTGGTGGGATGAAGAACAAAGATTATTAGTGAAAGAAAAGAGAGAGAGGCATTTGGACGATTTTGCAGGGAAAATATTGCAAATGACTGGGAGATGTGTAAAAGAAAGAGGCAGGAGGTCAAGAGAAAGGTGCAAGAGGTGAAAAAAGAGGGCAAATAAGAGTTGGGGTGAGAGAGTATAATCAAATTTTAGGGAAATAAAAAGATGTTTTCGAAGAAGGTAAATAAATTGCGTAAGACAAGAGAACAAACGGGAACATCAGTGAAGGGGGCTAATGGGGAGGTGATAACAAGTAGTGGTGATGTGAAATGATAGAGTGGCAGATATAAGGTGTTTTGGTCGAGGTGGTGTTGCGAAGTGAGAGGGTTAGGGAGAATGATTTGGTAAACAGAGAAGAGGTAGTAAAAGCTTCGCGGAAGATGAAAGCCGGCAAGGCGGCGGGGTTGGATGGTATTGCAGAGGAATTTATTAAGAAAGGGGGTGACTGTGTTGTTGACCGGTTGGTAAGGATATTCAGTGTATTTGGGCTTATGGTGAAGTGCCTGACGGATTGGCGGAATGCATGCATAGTGACATAGTACAAAGGCAAAGGGGATAAAGGTGAGTGTTCAAATTACAGAGGTATAAGTTTATTGAGTATTCCTGGGGAATTATACCGGAGGTTATTGATTGAGAGGGTGAAGGCATGTACAGAGCACCGATTGGGGAAGAGCATTGTGGTTTCAGAACTGGCAGAGGATGTGTGGATCAGATGTTTGCTTTGAAGACTGTAAGTGAGAAATAGTTAGAAAAACAAATGGATTTGTATGTAGCATTTATGGATCTGAAGAAGGCATATGTTTTTATCAAGGATGTAAGGCATGTGTACGAGTAGGAAGAGAAGAAAGTGATTGGTTCTCAGTGAATGTCGGTTTGCGGCAGGGGTGTGTGATGTCTCCATGGTTGTTTAATTTCTTTATGGATGGAGTTGTTAGGGAGGTGAATGCAAGAGTTTTGGAGAGAGGGGCAAGTATGCAGTCTGTTGCGGATGAGAGGGCTTTAGAAGTGAGTCAGTTGTTGTTTACTGATTATACAGCGTTGGTGGTTGATTCGGTTGAGAAACTGAGGAAGCTAGTGACTGAGTTTGGTAAAGTGTGTGAAAGAAGAAAGCTGAGAGCAAGGTTATTAGGTACAGTAGGGTTGGGACAAGTCAATTGAGTGGTAAGTTTAAATGGAGAAAACGCTGGAGGAAGTGAAGTTTTTAGATATCTGGGAGTGGATTTGGCAGTGGATGGAACCATGGAAGCGGAAGTGAGTCACAGGGTGGAAGAGGAGGCGAAAGTACTGGGAGTATTTAAAAATGTGTGGAAGGTGAGAACATTATCTCGGAAAGCAAAAATGGGTATGTTTGAAGGTATAGTGGTTCCAATGATATCATATGGTTACGAGGCGTGGGCTATAGATAAGATTGTGCGGAAGAGGGTGGATGTGTTGGAAATGAGATGTTTGAGGACAATATGTGATGTGAGGTTGTTTGATCGAGTAAGTAATGAAAGGGTAAGAGAGATGTGTAGTAATAAAAAGAGTGTGGTTGAGAGAGCAGAAGAGGAAGTTTTGAAACTGTTTGGTCACATGGAGAGAATGAGTGAGGAAAGACTGACAAAGAGGATAAATGTGTTAGAGGTGGAGGGAACGAGGAGAAGTAGGAGACCAAATTGGAGGTGGAAGGATGGAGTGAAAAAGATTTTGAGTGATCGGGGCCTGAACATGCAGGAGGGTGAAAAGCGTGCAAGAAACAGAGTGAACTGGAACGTTGTGGTATACCTGGGTCAACGAGCTGTCAATGGATTGAACCAGGGCATGTGAAGCGTCTGGTAGGTAAACCATGGAAAGTTTTGTGGGACCTGGATGTGGAAAGGGAGGTGTGGTTTCTGTGTACTATACATGACAGCTAGAGACTGACTGATAACGAATGTGGCCTTTGTTGTCTTTTCCTAGAGAGAGAGAGAGAGAGAGAGAGAGAGAGAGAGAGAGAGAGAGAGAGAGAGAGAGAGAGAGAGAGAGAGAGAGAGAGAGAGAGAGAGAGAGACTTGATTAGATTTGGAAAAAGAAGCGCTGTAAATATAAGATACATACAGACAAATCACCATACAAAAAGGCCACTGCTGCTAAAAATCTAAATATCTTCAAGTAGCCAGCATACATGGCTGAAATTTCAACCACAGAAATTATGAGATGTGATAATGTTATGTTTCAATGGTCTCTGACTTTTCCAGATTATGCAATTCAGTCCTGTTTTTTCTTTCTTTTTCTCATCAGAGTAGCACATAAGAGGACCAGGGAGCTACGTAAGTTCATGCGAGCTTCTAGTCTTTAATCACAGACTCCCTGAATCTAACTCAGCTTGTGGCTACGACAGTCTCTTTAATCGTATTCATCTTTAGAAAAGAATGTACTTGCGTGAGGGAATAAAGTAACCAGGAAAGCTGTAGAACAAACCCCAGAATTAGCCAGATTAAATATCAAGATGTATGGGTTGGCAGTACGGTAATAACAGATGGACACCTATTGATGACCGCCACATATCTCTATATGTGAATAGCAAGAATAGATGACTAAACAAAGATATATCGCTGGGCCTTGACTATAACTGTTCCCAAGGCAACGGTTCCCCTTCCTTAACTGTCAGTAAACTATCTGGCATACCGTCTGGCAAACATCAATACACAATCCTCGGGAATAATTATATACTAATGTCATACAAAGAGCTCACTAATTTTAGAAGAGTTATGTATTACAATGAAGTATATTTTCGTGCTTAATTCCCCCTGCATATCTGGCCCATCATATGGTATTCTGGGCTTATATAATCTATTCTTCCGTTTAATTAGCAACAATATTGATGACCAAATCAACTACAGATTTCCAGGTGTCTTCACAGAACAACTACTGTAGCAGAGACTTAGTACAGCAGTCCTGAGCTGTGTCCTCCACCTGCAGCAGGTATGGTACGAGGGGGTTCCGGTCGGTGTGGATCAAGCACCTATCTTTTACCGCTTCTAACTTATACTCACACTCTCCTGATATACCTCCACTTAGTGACTCGAGAAGATCGTCCTCTCTGTAGATTTTTTCTTTCTAAATACCCTTAAATCCTTGGTCCTCTTCCCCCTTTCTCTCTAATCTCTCAGTATCGAGTAACATGATAATGTACTCTATCACCAAGTTCCCAGCCCATACATTATATCTATTTTTAACGGACTTATATCCTCTTGTTTCGTCGCAAATGTTCGTCAAGATGATTCACACTCACAGCTAAAGCTTTCACATCTCTCCCATTCATCAGCTGCACCACCGTCCCAACTACACTGAGGGAAGGATCGTGTTATCCATTATGTCATCAAAGATGTCTGAACTCCTCCCATCTTCCTCTTCTTGATCCAGTTTCCTTCAGATCTGATAACATCTCCGCTACCATATCCCAGGTAGACATTACCACTGAACATTCTAATCTAACTCTCTTCCAATATTAGCAAATGATAATATTCAGTGTGAGCTTTTAGTTTCCCGCAGGGAATTACCTGTGATGAAGGTAGGTTCTATATATATAGCTGAAGGCATTAATATTCATTATCAAGACTGACAGCTAAAACAACCAAATTACAACATCTAAAGTTCATAGGATAAAGTATTCTTAGGTATGTCTGAAATTCTGGTAGAGAGAGAGAGAGAGAGAGAGAGAGAGAGAGAGAGAGAGAGAGAGAGAGAGAGAGAGAGAGAGAGAGAGAGAGAGAGAGAGAGAGAGAGAGAGAGAGAGAGAGAGAGAGAGAGAGAGAGAGAGAGAGAGAGAGAGAGAGAGAGAGAGAGAGAGAACAATATACTCAGAGCGAAGCTTGGGATGAATTCTGAGGTTTTGTATACCACAAATGGATTCAGGCAAACAACACATTGGTGGCTCGATCCATAAGAAGAGGCTAAGAAAATGATAAGAAAAATGTATATGTTGAAAAATACTTGACATATTTATAACCATAATGCTTTGGATGTTACTCGATATTATAAGGAACAGGACCATAATTTAACACAGCTGTAGGAGGAAATAAAGAAACTGATGAATCAGATCAAGGATCACGGAAAGTGTCATCAGATGCGAGAGATAAGTAAGGAAGTAAAGAACATAATGGAAGGTTATGAACACAGAATCGAATCAGTAATGAGGAGCCCCATGGTATGGAACCATAAGAAAATAGACGCAATATATGAAAAGCATCAGATAAATGCATGAGAAGGACCGTACCTGGATGTCCTTAGGATCAACATACATAAGGTGTTGCCCATAGCAAGGAGACCAGTCAGTAGTGATGATAGAGGCTAAGGAACAGTAGCAGAATCTGTGGTTCATGAAGCCACTTGACGCTTGACAGCCACTGAAGTTTTGCCTCACTGCGCAGCAGCCTCTAACCCTCCTGGTAGTACCGATAATATATCTCTTTAGTCGTAGGCTCGCTACCACCTATTACCTACGAGGTAAAGTACTTACCTACGAGTACCTACCACGAGAATTAGCCAGAATACAAGGCCAACGTGAAGTGCTAACTGCGGGAAAATATAGGTATCAAAGTTGAGTCATGTGAATTATATGTTGTCAACTGTAATGTAGGATATGGAGAAATTGTATGTTTGAGGACTGAAAGCCAGCAGCCAACGTGTGACTGACGCAGAAACAGTAGACAGTTACCTGGGCAGATCAAGTGAAACGTGGCTACAAATGAAGTATTGACTCCTGAAGACGCTATACACTAAACCTCTCAATATCCAGACAGACAACGCCAGTAATCTACTTCCCTTCTGAAGTACAGAGAGAGAGAGAGAGAGAGAGAGAGAGAGAGAGAGAGAGAGAGAGAGAGAGAGAGAGAGAGAGAGAGAGAGAGAGAGAGAGAGAGAGAGAACAAAGTAAATCTTATACAATGAAGCTTTTAGCGTGGAGCACCTCGAGAAAGAACGTGGAAAGAGGCGGGAAGTCGTCCTTTTCTCTCACATTTAAGGGATCTGTAGCAAGCGAACACCATCCCCACTTCAGTCCATGGTCTTTAGGCCTCAGATTCACGTGTAGACAGATAAAGATTTTCACCCAAATCATCAGGCTATGTTAGGTGGCCCCGAAGGGAACAGAAGGATAATGGACTGGTTAATCTATTTCACATTTCTGGCCCTGGAGATAGAGTTGTTGTGTGGCGTCCTGGTGAGTCCTGAGTTGGTAGATTTTCCTTCATACTACTTACGTGATAATATTCCATACACATGAAAAGGATTAGGTGCTGTATGGAATGGAAGTGACGGAGGGGAAACCGGAGTAATTGAACGTACCTTACTATGACGCAGTTTTCCTATGAGGTCGAACTGGTGAGCAGTGGGAGAGGAGTGACAGACAGACAGGGAAAACATCAGAGTGGGAATCACCTAATATCTAGATGCCAGGGTTTCAGCCACTAGCGTCTCAGACAATAAACTTGAGACACTAAAGTTTCAGGCATCAAAACTACGTCCTTGGCAACGCCAGGCATTACGACTGCACACAACCAACTTCTCAACACGGGAGTCTGAGGCACTAAAGTTCCTCTAACTACAATTTCAGAGAGGCGATTTCCAGATACTGGTATTTCCAGGCACCAGAGTTCTGCCTAAAAGAATTCTAAGGTTTTTAAGCAAGAACTTCAGCTGTTAGAGTCTCAAATACAGAAACTTGTCGTCGTAGGAATTGCACATTTGTCCTCATTTCATGCGAGTTGTAGTCAAGATCTCTGGTCATGTTTAGGAATAAAGGTTGGCATCCTGAACTTGCTTGGGTTCTGCTGCGACGTTTGTGTCATCAACTTTCTCATTCTTATAATCATTTAACAGTTGTGCCGCATTCCATATAATGTGCCATCACCATCTACCGTGTCATCACCATCCACTTTGTCATCCCGGTAGACTGTGTCATAACCATACACTGTGTCACCACCATGCACTGTGTCATCACCATCCACTCTATCACCACCTTCACAGTGTTATCACCATCCAATATGTCATCACCAGCCATTGTGTCACTACCATCACAAAGTCATCGCCAGCCACTGCGTCACCACCATCTGTGTCGTCACCATCCACTGAGTCACCATCATCTCCTGTGTCACCTCTATCCACTGTGTCATAATCACCATCCAGACAGCATCATCTGGCTCAGGCTATTGTGTGGAACAACTTTTTCAAACTCATCATCCATGACCAACGTTCGCTTCTTGTGACCTCCTACTTTCTGCTTTCATATTTCCAGTACAGCTTCTTCAGCTCCCCCTGACCTGCTGATGTACTATCCTACTCTCCTGATCTTTGTCACCTTGACAACTTCAGCCTCCTCTGATCGGCTAACATAAAAGCCTAATACGGTTTTTCCCTCATAACTACCAGTCTAAGGCTGCGTCTTTGCCCTAGCTTTTTGCTACTGATATATGTGATGAAACATGAAATCTTAAAACATCCAGATAATCTTTGCCAGAAGTAAAAGCTATTAGCCTGTATCTTCATAGGTCAAGTTACCGTTACGTGACAACCGCAGTTTCTCTAACGACAGTTTCAGAGAAAGGATTCCAGGATATTGGTATTTCCAGCCATCAGAGTTGTGCCTAAAAGAATTCGAAAGTTTTTGAGCTTCAACTTCAGCCATTAGCGTCTCAGATACAGAAACTTGTTGTCGCAGGAAATGGAAATTTGTCCTCATTTCAGCCTAGTAGTAGTCAAGATCTCGAGTCACGCGCGGATAAAAGTGGATTTTACTCCTCGTACGTGTGTTATCATACAATGATATTGACCGCTTGAAATAAAGTTCAAATTTAATAGACCAGAGTAAATATACCCAATTCTCGTTATGCTGAAATACCTTCATTACAAACAGTATCAGTCATGTTTCGTTTATGTAAACACTGCACATCTATCTGTATGATTACTATTTTTATATCCTAGTGCTACCAGCCTAACAACAGTACTTATCATATCATTTTGTCTCACTCTACACCTGGACAGGTTATTTCGCTCCAAAACATAAAGTTTGAGTCTCTCTCTCTCTCTCTCTCTCTCTCTCTCTCTCTCTCTCTCTCTCTCTCTCTCTCTCTCTCTCTCTCTCTCTCTCTCTCTCTCTCTCTCTCTCTCTCTCTCTCTCTCTCTCTCTCTCTCTCTCTCTTTCTCTCTCTAAAACGAATCTTGTTTCTTTTAACATCATCATTACAACTAAGTCTCTCACACTTTCTTAAACCTTCCACTGATTAGATATGAATGTTCTTGCCAGATTCATAGTCTGCAGCAGCTCTATATATTTCACCATAACAATCATATCTTCAGCTATTTCACTATCTTTCCTCTAAATCTCCTTTGTATGAATTAAGTGAACTGTGTTCTACCTTTAGGCACACAAAATTTTACCTTCCTGTTCCTCCATTCATTTTCCACAGTCTGAGATTCAGTTTATCTTAACAAACCTAACATGGGAAGTTAGCCATTTCATCATTCCGTCATTTCTTTTAGAATCACTATTGATAAATACTCGTTTCAGAGTTCACGTGTTTATATTTTTTGTTTTGATATCTTTCTTATAGCAATTAGTCCTACGTGTGTTTAGAAGACTTCATCAGTCAGTTTTCCACACTATATTATCCATCTCCCACAATGCTAATATAACATTAGTTCTAGATGGAATGAGAGTAAATAAAACAGTTGACCCAGATAAGTTCAATGCTAGGAAAATGAATGAGACGATAAATGAGATATTTAAACCCTTGATTGCTCTCTACAATAGGTCACTTTTTACGGGGAAAGTTCTCGATGAATGGAAGCTTGTTGATGTAACATCAATATTCAAAGATGGTGTCAAACCACTGCCGAGTAATCATCATCCAAAATTCTTATCGTCTGTAGTTGGGAAACTTATGGAAACCATCATTTAGGAGAAAATGGAAACCATCTGGAGGATCGCCACTTAATAGTAAACCATTGTCATTATGGTGCTCGACGACATTGCGAATGTCTGACAAACCTCCTTGATTTCCTTCATTTAAAATGAAAGTATAACAGTTTATATCATCTATACAAATTTCCCAAAAAAAAAAAAATCGATAAAGTTTCATATGAAAGATTACTAACAAACGTTAATTCGCATGGTATAGATGGGGTGGTACTTCAGTAGACAGAAACTTGATTGACTGGCCGTAAATATGGGACCAAAGACTGATGATCAAGCAGTAGAATAGTGAGGCTTAGCAAGTAGATTCTTTCATCTATATAAGGATGATATTGATATTGTGCTGTATGGGAAGATATCGAAATTCGCACACAAGAGCAAGATGGGTAACGAAACCCACAACGTCTGCAGCTTCAAACTGATATAGACAAACCAAAGGACTGGCCTCACAGGTGGTAAATGAATTCTAATATCGATAAGTGCAAAGTTTTGCTCATTTGTAGTAAAAATGAAAAGTTCTGATGAGCTACGAAAATGTTGATAAGGAAAAGAACTTTTGGTGTAATGATTTCTTGTGACCTTAGGTCAAGGGAAGTAGTGCAGTGGGCAAACAAAAGTCTTGTGTGTATATCTAAAGCAATCGAATTTGAATCTATAGAGAAATGAACATTTTGCAAGTCACTGATGTGTCTCATCTTGAATATTGTGTTCAGTTTTTGTCTCCTGCCTGAAAAGGAAAGAAAACACGACGTAGACAGCAGAAGCGGGCTACGGAGAGGATGAGAGCCGACTAAACAACTCTAATTCACTTAACTTAAGAAGGGTTAAGAGGTGATCTAATATAGGTATTCAAAGTCATCAAAGGCTTCGATAATATCGATCTAACAAGCTACTTAAAAGAGAGATTCGTCTGATTTCATTCATAGTCGTGGATAAGAACTCGTGGGCAAATGTTTCACATCAAATGAGGTGAAGTACTTGTTTTACTACAGGGTCGTTACTACATAGAATGGTTTACTGATCACACTGATTATAGCAGTGCCGCATTTAGGTTTAAGAACAGACTTAAGAAATATTTCTCATCAAATCAACGACTGAAATTATTGGTCCTTCGTAAGTTAAATGAAAAGTTTACACTTCTCTCTTTTTGAAACGTATGTATGTTCTTATAGTCATACCACATAAGTCTATGAGTTTTTGATATCTTCAGTTGTCAGAAACAGCTTCAGTAGGACCTAGTAGTCTATTGCTTTTTAAACTTCTTTGTACATTACATTTCTCATTTCACGTCTCCTATCATCTGTAATACTCTCATTACTATAACAGAAACATGCTTTATTTACTAGAGATACATCATGATCATCTCTCTTCTTGAAAGGGACTTATGATATGGAAAGGTTTTCGTGTACTGACAATTAATGTTCACCTTTGCTGAAGTTACATAAGAAGAATCAAAGTCACCTTCAGTTCATTTTTCACCTTTCTCATTTGTGGCTATGTCGTCTCCAATACCATATTCTCGTAAAGGATACGATTGTTCATTGTGTTTCCTTTGTGCTTAAGTCTTAATACCAAGAATCATGTTTATGAAATATGCAGTGCATTGTCACTACTAAAACGAAAAAAGAAAAAGCACGTCCTTTGCTCAAGGTTAGGACCAGCTTACACAAGTCATTCCATGTAAGACGCTTCACTGTATAGATCGCAGGAGGCGATATATATATATATATATATATATATATATATATATATATATATATATATATAGAGAGAGAGAGAGAGAGAGAGAGAGAGAGAGAGAGAGAGATGCTCTGTGGAAGGTATTAAGAATATATGGTGTGGGAGGCAAGTTGTTAGAAGCAGTGAAAAGTTTTTATCGAGGATGTAAGGCATGTGTACGTGTAGGAAGAGAGGAAAGTGATTGGTTCTCAGTGAATGTAGGTTTGCGGCAGGGGTGTGTGATGTCTCCATGGTTGTTTAATTTGTTTATGGATGGGGTTGTTAGGGAGGTAAATGCAAGAGTCCTGGAAAGAGGGGCAAGTATGAAGTCTGTTGGGGATGAGAGAGCTTGGGAAGTGAGTCAGTTGTTGTTCGCTGATGATACAGCGCTGGTGGCTGATTCATGTGAGAAACTGCAGAAGCTGGTGACTGAGTTTGGTAAAGTGTGTGGAAGAAGAAAGTTAAGAGTAAATGTGAATAAGAGCAAGGTTATTAGGTACAGTAGGGTTGAGGGTCAAGTCAATTGGGAGGTGAGTTTGAATGGTGAAAAACTGGAGGAAGTGAAGTGTTTTAGATATCTGGGAGTGGATCTGTCAGCGGATGGAACCATGGAAGCGGAAGTGGATCATAGGGTGGGGGAGGGGGCGAAAATTTTGGGAGCCTTGAAAAATGTGTGGAAGTCGAGAACATTATCCCGGAAAGCAAAAATGGGTATGTTTGAAGGAATAGTAGGTTCCAACAATGTTGTATGGTTGCGAGGCGTGGGCTATGGATAGAGTTGTGCGCAGGAGGATGGATGTGCTGGAAATGAGATGTTTGAGGACAATGTGTGGTGTGAGGTGGTTTGATCGAGTAAGTAACGTAAGGGTAAGAGAGATGTGTGGAAATAAAAAGAGCGTGGTTGAGAGAGCAGAAGAGGGTGTTTTGAAATGGTTTGGGCACATGGAGAGAATGAGTGAGGAAAGATTGACCAAGAGGATATATGTGTCGGAGGTGGAGGGAACGAGGAGAAGAGGGAGACCAAATTGGAGGTGGAAAGATGGAGTGAAAAAGATTTTGTGTGATCGGGGCCTGAACATGCAGGAGGGTGAAAGGAGGGCAAGGAATAGAGTGAATTGGAGCGATGTGGTATACAGGGGTTGACGTGCTGTCAGTGGATTGAATCAAGGCATGTGAAGCGTCCGGGGTAAACCATGGAAAGCTGTGTAGGTATGTATATTTGTGTGTGTGGACGTGTGTATGTACATGTGTATGGGGGGGGTTGGGGAATTTCTTTCGTCTGTTTCCTTGCGCTACCTCGCAAACGCGGGAAACAGCGACAAAGTATAGAAAAAAAAAAAAAAAAAAAAATATATGGATATATATGTTGTATGGTTGCCAGGCGTGGGCTATGGATAGAGATGTGCGCAGGAGGATGGATGTGCTGGAAATGAGATGTTTGAGGAAAATGTGTGGTGTGAGGTGGTTTGATCGAGTAAGTAACGTAAGGGTAAGAGAGATGTGTGGAAATAAAAAGAGCGTGGTTGAGAGAGCAGAAGAGGGTGTTTTGAAATGGTTTGGGCACATGGAGAGAATGAGTGAGGAAAGATTGACCAAGAGGATATATGTGTCGGAGGTGGAGGGAACGAGGAGAAGAGGGAGACCAAGTTGGAGGTGGAAAGATGGAGTGAAAAAGATTTTGTGTGATCGGGGCCTGAACATGCAGGAGGGTGAAAGGAGGGCAAGGAATAGAGTGAATTGGAGCGATGTGGTATACAGGGGTTGACGTGCTGTCAGTGGATTGAATCAAGGCATGTGAAGCGTCTGGGGTAAACCATGGAAAGCTGTGTAGGTATGTATATTTGCGTGTGTGGACGTGTGTATGTACATGTGTATGGGGGGGGGTTGGGCCATTTCTTTCGTCTGTTTCCTTGCGCTACCTCGCAAACGCGGGAGACAGCGACAAAGTATAAAAAAAAAAAAAAAAAAAATGTATATGTATATATATATATATATATATATATATATATATATATATATATATATATATATATATATATATATATATATATATATATATATATATATATATATATATATGTATATATATATATATGAATATATATATAGATTTTTTTTTTTTTTTATACTTTGTCGCTGTCTCCCGCGTTTGCGAGGTAGCGCAAGGAAACAGACGAAAGAAATGGCCCAACCCCCCCCCATACACATGTATATACATACGTCCACACACGCAAATATACATACCTACACAGCTTTCCATGGTTTACCCCAGACGCTTCACATGCCTTGATTCAATCCACTGACAGCACGTCAACCCCGGTATACCACATCGCTCCAATTCACTCTATTCCTTGCCCTCCTTTCACCCTCCTGCATGTTCAGGCCCCGATCACACAAAATCTTTTTCACTCCATCTTTCCACCTCCAATTTGGTCTCCCTCTTCTCCTAGCTCCCTCCACCTCCGACACATATATCCTCTTGGTCAATCTTTCCTCACTCATCCTCTCCATGTGCCCAAACCACTTCATAACACCCTCTTCTGCTCTCTCAACCACGCTCTTTTTATTTCCACACATCTCTCTTACCCTTACGTTACTCACTCGATCAAACCACCTCACACCACACATTGTCCTCAAACATCTCATTTCCAGCACATCCATCCTCCTGCGCACAACTCTATCCATAGCCCACGCCTCGCAACCATACAACATTGTTGGAACCACTATTCCTTCAAACACACCCATTTTTGTTTTCCGAGATAATGTTCTCGACTTCCACACATTCTTCAAGGCCCCCAGAATTTTCGCCCCCTCCCCCACCCTATGATCCACTTCCGCTTCCATGGTTCCATCCGCTGCCAGATCCACTCCCAGATATCTAAAACACTTCACTTCCTCCAGTTTTTCTCCATTCAAACTCACCTCCCAATTGACTTGACCCTCAACCCTACTGTACCTAATAACCTTGCTCTTATTCACATTTACTCTTAACTTTCTTCTTCCACACACTTTACCAAACTCAGTCACCAGCTTCTGCAGTTTCTCACATGAATCAGCCACCAGCGCTGTATCATCAGCGAACAACAACTGACTCACTTCCCAAGCTCTCTCATCCCCAACAGACTTCATACTTGCCCCTCTTTCCAAAACTCTTGCATTTACCTCCCTAACAACCCCATCCATAAACAAATTAAACAACCATGGAGACATCACACACCCCTGCCGCAAACCTACATTCACTGAGAACCAATCACTTTCCTCTCTTCCTACACGTACACATGCCTTACATCCTCGATAAAAACTTTTCACTGCTTCTAACAACTTTCCTCCCACACCATATATTCTTAATACCTTCCACAGAGCATCTCTATCTATATATGTATATATATATATATATATATATATATATATATATATGTATAGACATATATGTATATACATATATTCTTCCCACGCATTCCCCGCGTGTCGTAGAAGACGACTAAAGGGGACGGAAGCAGGTGGCTAGAAACCCTCCCCTCCTTGTATCTAAACTTTCTAAATGGGGAAACAGAAGGAGTCACGCGGGGAATGATCATGTGTGTGTGGATGTAACCAAGATGAGAAAAAAGGAGAGATACACAGTATGTTTCAGGAAAGGAACCTGGATGCTTTGGCTCTAAGTGAAATGAAGCTCAAGGGTAAAGGGGAAGAGTGGTTCGAGAATGTTTTGGGAGTAAAATCAGGGGCTGGTGAGAAGACAAGAACAAAGGAAGGTGTAGCACTAATCCTGAAACAGGATTTGTGGGAGTATGTGATAGAGCGTAAGAAAGTAAACTCTTGATTAATATGGGTAAAACTGAAAGTGGATGGAGAGAGGTGGGTGATTATTGGGGCCTATGCACCTGGACATGAAAAGAAAGATCATGAGAGGCAAGTGTTTTGGGAGCAGCTGAGCGAGTGTTTTAGCAGTTTCGATGCACGAGACCAGGTTATAGTGATGGGTGATTTGAATGCAAAGGTGAGTAATGTGGCAGTTGAGGGAACGATTGGTGTATATGGGGTGTTCATTATTGTAAATGGAAATTATGAAGAGTTTGTAGATTTTCGTGCTGAACAAGGACTGGTGATTGGGAATACCTGGTTTAAAAAGAGAGATATACATAAGTATACGTATGTAAGTAGGAGAGATGGCCAGAGAGCGTTATTGGATTCCGTGTTAATTGGAAGGCGCGCGAAAGAGAGACTTTTGGAGGTTACTGTGCTAAGAGGTACAACTGGAGGGATGTCTGATCATAATCTTGTGGAGGCGAAGGTGAAGATCTGTAGAGGCTTTCAGAAAAGAAGAGAGAATGTTGTGGTGAAGAGAGTGGTGAGAGTAAATGAGCTTGGGCAGGAGACTTGTTTGAGGATATACCAGGAGGAACTGAGTGCAGAATGGAAAAATTTGAGAGCAAAGGACGTAAGGAGAGTGGTGGAGGAATGGGATGTATTTAAGAAAGCAGTGAAGGCTTGCACAAAGGATGGTTGTGGCATGAGAAGCGTGGGAGGTGGGCAGACTAAAAAGGGTAGTGAGTGGTGGGATGAAGAAGTAAGATTGTAAGTAAAACAGAAGAGAGAGACATTTAGACGATTTTTAGCAGGGCAAATGAGACTTGGGGTGAGTGAGTATCATTAGATTTTAGGTATAATAAAAAGATGTTTTGGAAAGAGGTAAATAAAGTGCGTAAGACAAGAGAACAAATGGGAACATTGGTGAAGGGGGATAATGGGGATGTCATAACAAGTAGGGATGATGTGAGGAGATGGAATGAGTATTTTAAGATCTGTTGAAAGTGTTAGATGATAGAGTGTTAGATGTAGAGTGTTTTGGTCGAGGTGGTGTGCGAAGTGAGAGGGATAGAGAGAATGATTTGATAAACAGAGAAGAGGTAGTGAAAGTTTTGCGGAAGATGAAAGCCGGCAAGGCGGCGGGTTTTAATGGTATTGCAGTGGAATTCATTTTAAAAAGGGGATGACTATGTTGTTGACTGGTTGATGAGGATATTCAATGTATTTATGGCTCATGGTGAGGTGCCTGAGGATAGGCAGAATGCATACATAGCGCCATTGTACGAAGGAAAGGGGATCAAGGTGAATGCTCAAATTACAGAGGTATAAGTTTGATGAGTATTCCTGGGAAATCATATGCGAGTATATTGATTGAGAGGGTGATGGCATGTACAAAACATCAGATTGGAGAAGAGTAGTGTGGTTTCAGAAGTGGTAGAGGATGTGTGGATCAGGTGTTTGCTTTGAAGAATGTAGGTGAGAAATACTTGGAAAAACAAATGGATTTGGATGTAGTATTTATGGATCTGGAGAAGGCATATGATAGAGTTTATAGAGATGCTCTGTGGAAGGTATTAAGAGTATATGGTGTGGAAGGCAAGTTGCTGGAAGCAGTGAAAAGTTTTTGTCGAGAATGTAAGGCATGTGTTCGAGTAGGAAGAGAGGAAAATAATAGGTTCTCAGTGAATGCCGGTTTGCGGCAGGGGTGCGTGATGTCTCCATGGTTGTTTAATTTGTTTATGGATGGAATTGTTAGGGAGGTGAATGCAAGAGTTTAGGAGAGAGGGGCAAGTATACAGTCTGTTGTGGATGAGAAGGCTTGGGGAGTGAGTCAGTTCTTATTCGCTTATGATACATCGCTGGTGACTGATTCGGGTGAGAAACTGCAGAAGCTGGTGACTGAGTTTGGTAAAGTGTGTGAAAGAAGAAACCTGAGAGTAAATGTGAATGTGAGCAAGGTTATTAGGAACAGTAGGGTTGAGGGACAAGTCAACTGTGAGGTAAGTTTGAATGGAAAAAAAACTGAAGGTATTCACCAGATACTTCTCCTTAATGCATCTATAAAATGCCATGTAGAAATTATGATAAGTTTTATCTTGGAAAGATTGGTAAGGACCTTTCTATTAGACTTAAGCATCATAAATATAGCATAAGAACAGGACAAGAATCGAGTGCCTTGTTTAATCACGTTAAAAACTATGATCATTGTATTGACTGGAGTAATGCCATCTCAGTTATTAACTCTAACTATACTACCACGAGAAATATCATTGAATCTTCTATTATCAAATACACAAAGAATTAAGATCTTAATATTAGTGATGGTCTATACAAATTAGATAACTTTATTGTTGATAAGATTTGTAAAATGATCAGTTTATGAACGCTCGTTGTCTGTCTTGGAGAATCACATGTTTATCAAATGAAGTCATAGCTTTGTCTCTTCGATGTATATCAACTGACTGTTATATTTCTCTCTTGTGTCTCCCCTGATAATATGATTATTACACGAAAGTGCAATTGGGAACTTATCGTGTTTCATTTTCCCCATGGACTCATAGAAATATCTTGATCACGCGCAAAATTTTGATCCATTCCAATATATATATATATATATATGAGTCCACGGGGAAAATGAAACACGAAAAGTTCCTAAGTGCACTTTAGTGTACCTTCCCCGTGGACTCATAGGAATATCTTGATCACGCGCAAAATTGTGATCCTTACCAAAATACATATATATATATATATATATATATATATATATATATATATATATATATATATATATATATATATATATATATATATCCCTATGTGTCCACTGGGAAAATGAAACACGATAAGTTCCCAAGTGCACTTTCGTGTAATAATCACATCATCAGGGGAGACACAAGAGAGAAATATAACAGTCAGTTCATATACATCGAAGAGACGAAGCTACGACGCCATTTGGTAAACATGTGATTGTCCAAAACATACAACAAGCGTTCATAAATTTATCATTTTACAAATTTCATCAACAATAAAGTTATCTAATTTGTATAGACCATCACTAATATTAAGATTATAATTCTTTGTGTACTTAATAATAGAAGATTCAATGATATTTCTCTTGGCAATAGAGTTAGAGTTGATAACTGAGATGGCATTACTCCAGTTAATACAATGATCATAGTTTCTAACATGATTAAACAAGGCATTTGATTCTTGGCCCGTTCTTATACTATATTTATGTTGTTTAAGTCTAACAGTAAGATCCTTACCAATCTGACCAAAATAAAATTTATTAGACTTTCCACATGGCACTTTATAGATGCATCCAAGAGAATTTTTTGGTGAATTCCTGATTAAGGTATTCTTTATAGTATTATTGTAGCTGAAGGCAACATCTACATTAAAGGATTTAAGCAACATGGGAAGTAAAATGAAATTATTATCAAAAGAGAGAACTAAAAGATTCTTGGTGTCAATGGGAGGTTTGGGCTCAACTCTATAAAATGATTTCTTTGCTAACTTAAGGGATTTATCAATGAAAGATCTAGGATACCTTAACTTAGATCCAATAGAATATATCTTCTCAGACTCATCGTCAATAAACTCTGGACTGCAAATACGTAATGCCCTAAGGTACATAGATTGAAATGATAATAATTCAACTCTGTCATGTTGAGATGTGTAATGATGGATATATGAGTATACATTGGTGGGTTTTCTGTATATGCTAAACTTAAACTTGTTTCCTTGCCTATGGATCATGCAATCTAAAAATGGTAACATACCATTATTTTCATTTTCTACAGTAAATTTGATGGAAGGTACTGAATTGTTAAGTAAAGGGAGAAACATTTGTAAATTTTCATTTGTTGGCCAAACACAAAGAACATCATCTACATACCTAAACCAAATTGCATTAAAAGGTAATATATCCTTTAGTAACTTTGTTTAAAAAAAAATTCCATATAAAGATTACTTAGTACAGGTGAAAGAGGGTTACCCATTGCCATACCATTTTTTGAGCATAATAATCTCCATTGAATTGAAATACACAGTCTTTTATACACAATCTTATCAGCTCAATGAAAACAGACTTTCAAACAGGCAAGTGAATATCATCCAAGACATCAAATAAGTATTCTGAAAGGTCATCAACTGGAACTTTAGTGAAAAGTGAGGAAACATCAAAGTTAACTAGTTTGAAATCAAAATTAACATTGATACTTTTTAGCATGTTGACTAAATCTACCTTGTTCATGATATTAGAATTTGATACCCTACCCACTAAAGGGCTTGATAAAGAAACTAACCATTTTGACAATTTATGTGATGGAGCCTACTGAACTCACTATAGGTCTTGCTGGAAAATTCTGTTTGTGTTTTGATAAGTCTATACATATATAGCAATGAAGGGGACAAAGATGACAAAATTTTGTTAAGAGAACAATTACCTTTCAAAAACAACTTAATTTCTTTATTGAAATGATAATTAACTGCTTCTAAGGGATTTTTACTAAGTTTAGAATATGTCGTGTCATCATTTAGAGGATCATTCATTTTAGAAAAATGGTTACTTTTGTCTAAAATCACGACAGCGTTAGCCTTATCTGCTTTAGTTATATGTATATCCTTAGTTTGTAAGGTGTAAATAACTCTTATAAATCTTTAGGGCAATTAGGTTCCACTGGTTTTGACAAACTGGCATACACTAAACCCTTACAGATATTAATTTCATCTTACTTAAATATATATATATATATATATATATATATATATATATATATATATATATATATATATATATATGTATATATATATATATATTCTTTTTTTCAGCAGAATTCTTTTGACTAAAATTCCGCTCTCTTACTGTTGCCAGGCGTTGTATCTCCAGCAATATACTTCTGACTACAGCAACCCGCTCCCTCCAGCTGTTGCCAGAGCCTGTGTTATCAGCAGAATTCTCTTGACTACAATCTCTAATCTTCTTACTGAATCTTCCCCCGTGGCTGACTGTCTCAGCTGGAGGGGCTCAGTTCTCTTGGTAAGCTGCTTATGGACTCTTGTCCAGTGTGGAGCTGAATCCAATGGCCTGGTATATACTATTTCCTTCACCTGTAAGTAATGTCCGCGTAGATTACCAGTATTATCAACAAACGTAAAGATGTTATGTTTAAGACTATACGTAGAAACACGGTACTTTCCTACTCACCCACTACTAAAGAGAGAAATATATGCATGCTATTCATCAGACAAAAGATATAATGTTCCCTGGATACATGGCAAACTTTTGTAATCTGAAAAATCCATTTATGGCAGTTAATGCCAAGGTCGGATAATCCCATCAAAAGCCCTAAAAGGTCACCAGAATTCTGTAGTGTCAACATTTTTCCGAGGTATCAGCTGATTATGTAAACAACAACCAGTGTTCTCAAGGAAAGGTTCATACATATTGAATGATTTACACCGGCTGACATTTACTGGGTAATAAACCTCTTCATTTAATTTCGCGACAGCTCCTCAAAGTACATTTTCTATATGATTATGCGTAAATCCGTATGGTAATGTGATCATACCTAGGAGGAGGTGGTTTAAGCTTTTAACATGAGAGACCGACCGACTCTGAGCATAACACAGCACCAGTGGCTCATTATCAACAGTGACGTCTCCAGACCTCCACCAGCTGGCATGATAGTGATATGGTCGGTCACAGGTTTCTCATCCACTATCATGAATATCATGTCGGGCTGAGGGGCGTCCAATGTGCCAGGGGAAACTTGATAGTGATAACTTGTTGATATATGATGCCTTCCGTAAGGCCTGCAGTTTAAAAATACCCATATTATCCAAAGTCTTGTAATGAATTCTTTTGAAAACTTTGCCAGCGACTTTTTATATCTGTTGTTACTGGTGTTTCCACAAAAAAGGAAGATCCGACGATGTAGATATCCGATAACTGTCGGGGAAATTACGAGGCTGAGGTCAAGCGACATGAAATATCTTACATATTTGTCAACTTTTTCATAACACGTTGATTAGATTCCAATACCCAAGTCTCCCATAAGAGTTAAATGGTAGCACAACACATCCCCGAAAGTGGCTTAATGTAACGTCATAATGTTATACAGATCAGTTTGAGGCATATCTTATGGCGTTTTGCCTTTTTCAAAATAGCTTTTTCAAAAACATATATGGACAGCAGTTTTGCTCATTTCTGTCTCATTATGTATTGAAAATACTTCTGATATATTCATTGCTGCAGACGAATTATAAAGGAAATGTTTAGACGCAGGTTTGTATATACGAATAATTGATTCATGTTTTCGCTCACCCATCTTCCTCCCTTACCCCTCACTGTACTACCACTCAGGTCAACACTACAAACTAAGCTACCTCTGACGTCACCACTGCCCACTACATAACTGCTCACGTGAGCACCAACCATTACACTACCCCGCCACACATGTCACCATCACTCACCGTAATACCACTTTCGTCACTACTACCCACCTCACTACCACTCTCATCACCACTTAGCACGACACTTCCACTCACACTACCACTACCTACCACAATGCCACTAATTTCACCTCTTACAAATACATTCGCCCTCACATCACAGCCAGTCAATATGCTACCACTCATGTCAAACCACCTTACTACCCTACCATTCTCGTGTCCACCACTCACTATATTGCCACACTCATCTCCACCACCTACTACACTACCTCTAGCAGCGCCATTACCGCTGGATTATCGCTCACTTCAACAGCATCCTTCACACTACCAGGCACGTGCTCATCACCCACTTCATCACCCACTTAACTAATACACGTTACACCACCAACGACCACACTACCCATCATATCATTACTCGCGTCACCAACATCAACCGAAATGCAACTCACGTCACCAGCACTCACCATAGCATTACTCAGGTCACCACACACTACACTGCACCACCACTCATGTTAAAATTACCCAGTGAGTTACCACTTACACGTACGACACCCACTACTGAGCCACTCACGTCACCTCTACCTACTGGGCTGCCAATGACTTCACCACCACCCAGTACACTAACACTCACGTCACCACCACCCACTGCACTGCTACTCATGTTACCAATTCCCACTACTCTACCATTCACGTCACCATTACCTAATTTCTACTGAAGTCGCCACGCTATCCTACCTATTACGTCTATCGCCCGCGAGACCGTGATTGTGTTCCTAATGTGGCCCATGTCAAGCTTGACACCCTTGGCACATATTCCAGCAGACTCAACAAATTCATACCGCAGCTTGGCTTTTCGTTTTTATGACCATCACATTAAATTTTACACTTAGCGATACTAAAGTTCATTTGCTACCTATGAGCTTTGTCAGATTATTTTGTCTATATCAGTTTTAAGCAGTAAACGTTCAGGTTCATTTGTAGACATATTTTCTACTTTGTATCATCAGCGAAATTTGATATCCTGCAATGCAGCCTATTATCAGTATAAGTAATATGATCAGTAGATATAAGAAATAGAGATGGTTTCAATACTGATCCTTGAGGCACGCCATGTGTTATGTTGAGACATTATGAAACATGACTATTGATCATAACTGTTTACGTCCAGTCAACTAGTCTGCTATCTACCGATGAACAACTCCATGAATGCCATGTAACTTAATTTCTTCAGGAAAATGTCTATCACATCCCCATCGTCCTTAGAAAAACACTGAAGTCATACACTAAATGCTCGTGCTGTTACTTTCACTTACCAACTTGTGTGAAGACCATAAACTCATGCACAAAAGTACTGATGCGTGTCAACTTGGGGTTGATTTCATGCTATCACCACTAGAATCAGAAGACAATGATAGAGTAAACTTCAGAAGTGGTAGAATATTGAGCATATCTCTGAGTATATATTCAGTAAAACTGAGACTTGTATTGGTATGCATTCCATAGCAAGATGGACTTACTCTTGAGAAAGAAGAGTTCTATGATATTCTGCAAGAATTTTATTGAAATGTGAAGTATAAAGAAAATGTAGTCATATTATATTTGAAAGGCCTTGTAGGACAAGAGAGGAAGCATAGAAAATGTGACCAGACATTGATGTGTCGGAAAAGCTGAAGGTGACACTTACGTCCCTAACTCGCTATCAGCAAGAGTTTTGGAGAGTGGGGCAAGGATGTAGTCTGTTGTGGATGAGAG
>NC_092286.1:18478483-18550983 GCF_036320965.1 Panulirus ornatus | reverse complement strand
GACTAGCATGATGGTCTAGAAAGTGGCAAATGCCATTTGACGTAACTAGATGTCACTTGTTGCAAGTAGGAAACCTCAGCAAGAAATGTTGTTATGCACTGATAGTCTACTAAGTAAAAGACACCTGCGTTTGATGGATGTAGGGACTTTGTCTCCAACAATTGCAAATTCTCCCAGCATTGTAACGAAGCTGCCAAGAAAGCAAATAGTATGTTAGGATTTACTTATGGAAAGTTTACTATACAAAGGCAAGGATGTGATATTCCCAAAATGCCTAAGTCCAGTCAGACCCCATGTCGAATATGCAATGCATTTCTGGGCCCTCCACCTAAGTAAGGATATTCTTGAATTGAAACCAGAGCAGAAGAAAAGCAATAAATTGACACTCTTCTTATGAAAGACACCATATGAAGGTAGACTGCCAGATCTGAATCTATTCTCTCTCAGCTAGAGGAAACTCTAATGAGAGATAATAGAATTTTTCAAAATACTTAAAAGATTCAACAACGTCAATATTGAAGAGTTCTTTTGAGTTGCGTCAGTACTACAATCAAGAGGAAATGGACTAAAACATAAAGATCACCGAGTTACTCTGGACTGCACCAAAAATTTACTCACATACATAGTCATTAGCCTGTGAAATAAACCCACAGGTTATGTTGTGCAGAGCAACACTCTTAGTATCTTCTAAATGAGGCTTGATCATCATCTATCATTCTCCGGTACTGCGTAACTCTTTTCATTAATCATCATAACGTCGTAGTCTATTGTGCTACCCTCTCATCCACAGATTTCACCCCGGCTGTGTATGCTGCGGTAACTTACTGATATTGATTAACTCGTGTCACCTGCTTTAAGCGAACAGAATTGAATCAGTTTATTATCCTTCGACATGAGGAGTAATACAGACATGGTATGTTGCGAGGTGTTAAGGCAACACCATCTTGCTTGGCTCTTGGATCCGTGTGGTCTGTGTATCTATGTAATTCTCTCTCTCTCTCTCTCTCTCTCTCTCTCTCTCTCTCTCTCTCTCTCTCTCTCTCTCTCTCTCTCTCTCTCTCTCTCTCTCTCTCTCTCTCTCTCTCTCTCTCTCTCTCTCCATATTTCTCCCAGTTAATCTCGCTCTCTTTTCTAGAAATATCCTCTTTCCCTTTATCTGAACATACATATCCATCAGTAGCCTGTTGTACGCGGTGATCTACCTATCATGGCATTACACACAACACAGCCATCATCAACACGAACATGGTAATTATCCCTTCATCTTTTTTTTCATCGTTCTTTTATTCGTTTGCCTCTGCTCCTTTTCAATCCACTAATATCTCCCCTTCATTCATATCCTCTTCCTTCCTTACTCTTCTTTCCTCCCCCTGCATTCGCTTCCTTTTCCCATGTCTGGTAAATGTAAGATCCATCCACAGCACTGGCAGTATCATGCGATACCTCGAACCTCTCCGTCATGTAAATGATACATAATGTGTATACAAAGATACATATACGTATAGAACATTGAAAACAGAAACATGAAGCATAATGAGACACACCATATTGTGTTCTATGCTATTTCATTTGTAAACATCGTTGATAATTTCCCATCTACCTGATACATATCACTGATCATTGTCTGGCTGTTTTATGAGTCATTTATGGGATAATTTGTTCAAATGAATTTCAGTAAAACGCTGCATATCTTTCAGTCTTCAATAGGTAAAACATATCAACTGGTGAAAAAAGCTTTCATATGTGACCAAAATTTTTTTCTTCTATTTATTCTTAAAATGAAAATCATCTGGTCTCTGCTGTCATTCTTTGAGGTCGCTGCATACATTTTCTACTCAAGGAAGAGGACATTTAAATCTTCTTACTCTAAAACTTACGAACTCTGACTCATTCTCTTCTCCCCAACCTAGTTCTGGTGCACATGGCCTGGGATTGGCAACCTGCACCACAGCACAAACAATTCCAAACCAGCATTGGCAACACTCTATTTGGACCTTCCAGTCCAGTCCTGGCAACCACCTCAGTCCAGCACGGGCACCCAAGTCCATCTAGCCCCAGGACAAACACTAGCCCTACGCCGGCATCCAACACAGTAACAGTTCTACATGACCAGGATGGCCACTCCAGCTCATCAGTGCCATCCCAGCTAAGGCCTTTGCATCCACGATGAGCTCTCATATCCCCGTCCAGCACTGGCATCTCCCTCACCTCTGGATTACATGGTTTCCAGTGGTTATGACGCAGGTAAGTTTCTAGCTGTGTGGAATTTCTTGCTTAGCTAATTGTCGAAGATTTCAGTATTTGGTTTGATCTCTGGTGGAGGTGTTTTATGAATAATTCTATGTTGTCAGTGTTCACTATTATGGAGTTCTTTAAGGTTTAGTTCATTTCCGAACATCGGTAAAAGTAAACAGGTATTAGACTGGATTATTTTTGTTTGCTTTTCTATATTTCATGACTGCCCTGATGATGGGTATTATATGTTTGTCACTGATGTCTGAGTACTGCTTCCTGATGATGTCTGTAGGTTCTTTGTGGGGTTGGATCGCCTTGTGTTGTGCTAGGATCTGGCTGGTGAGGGAAGTATGACGTGTCTTGATCATTCTCCGGAGTCGGTTGTTCTCGGTTGTGTGGTTCCTGGTGCTGAGGCAGGACTACCAGTTTGCTGCTTGGTTTTCAGTCACTAGTCTGATGATGGTGATGTTTAGGTCTTGGATTTGATCCCTCGTCGGCACCGATAATGATTTGTTATGAAGTTTTAAATTTGAAGGAAGAAGAGTTGGTTGTATTTGTTTGGTCACTGCTTTCAGTTGGTTAGTTTATAAATCAATCTTCAGTCTTGACCTGACCCAACCTGAGGGCTGGAGGTCCATCAGGTAATCAATGCCTGTCGGAAGATGTGTCATTAATCTAGTCTCAGTCATCCACTACCTAATTTATGTGTGTGTGTGTGTGTGTGTGTGTGTGTGTGTGTGTGTGTGTGTGTGTGTGTGTGTGTGTGTGTGTGTGTGTGTGTGTGTGTGTGTGTGTGTGTGTGTGCCCCCAACCGTCCACTCGCCTCCTTGATCTAAGATAATATTCATCTTGTATTAACGTGACATCGTTCTTCCCGCCTGCCTAACTTTATTTCATATCAGTCAACGATTTTCATTATAATGATACCACGTTGGAGGATGACTGGAGGAGGCGAACTTGTTCACTACACAACGAACACAGTCTTCTCTCTCATCACCAGTATGGCTTCCACAAGGCGAGATCCACTGGTGATATTCTTTCCTATCTTACATATATCTGGTCATCATCCCTGAGAGATTTTGGAAGTGGAGAATAACGATGCTTATGTTGAGTGTGGCTTTGTTTTGTGTAACGGCACGAGAGATGGATCTCCACGTACCACTGGATCCTGACGAATAGAGAAAGTGGAAGAAAATATTGGGAAAAGGAAAATATATAGAGGGAGGAAGGAGAGAGAGAGAGAGAGAGAGAGAGAGAGAGAGAGAGAGAGAGAGAGAGAGAGAGAGAGAGAGAGAGAGAGAGAGAGAGAGAGAGAGAGAGAGAGAGAGAGAGAGACAGAGACAGACTGACAGACAGACAGACAGACAGACAGACAGAGAGTTTTTACAGATGTAATGGCATCACATTAAAAGAAGACTCCAATAAGATCTTATTCTAGAATATTGATTAACTGAAAAGGAGCCAATCTTCAATAACATGAATAATTCAGATTAGGGAGAGCTCATTTCCTCTCTCTCTCTGTTGCCTGTCACCATGAATAACACTACCGCTCGTATACTATGGTCTGACACAATTTCTTCTGTTTAATGGTATTAGATTTATACTCCGTCTGTTCCTAGCACTACCTGGCTAACTTCATGAATGCCATATACAAATCCATCTGTTTCTCCAAGTATTTGACACATATTCTTCAGTTTAAATGCCTAATCCACACATCCTCTATCTTTTCTGAAACCACAATGCTCCTTTCTAAAATGATACTCTGTTCATTCCTTTACCCTTTCAATCAATACCTTCCTACACAACTCACAGAGGTACAGTCAACAAATTTATACCACTAGAGTTTGAACACTCACTTTTATCCTCTTTGCCTTTATACAGTGGTACTATATGAGCACTCTGCCAATCCTCCAGCACTTCACAATGATCCGTACATATTTTGAAAATCCTAATCTACTATCAACAATACACCCAACCCCTTTATCAATAGATTTTATTCCATTATCATCCACTTCAACTGCATTACTACGTTTATCTTACGTAAGGCTTTCATCCTCCTCCCTCTTCACGTAAACGTTTACAGTGACTCATTCACTTCGCATATCACTCCGACCTATAGGAGTCATTTGGTGGATGTTGGGTTGAAGATTCTGGGAGCGCTGAGAAATGTGTGGATTGTGAGGCTGTTGTCTGGAACGGCAAAAATTGATATGTTGAAGGTATAGTAACTCCAGTAATGTAGAACAGAACATGAAGATATGCGGAAGAAGGTAGATGTGCTGGAAATGAAATGTTTGAGGACAATATGTGCTATGAAGAAGTTTGATCTAGTAAGTAATAAACGGGCAAGATAGATGTTTGGTAATAGAAAGTGTGGTTGAGAAAGCTAAAGAAGGTGTGCACTGAAATGATTTGGACATCAGGAGAACTTAGTGCTAAGAAGTTGACAAAGAGAATGCATGCGTCAAAAATGGAGGGAACAAAGAGGAGGGAAAATCAAGTTGGAGATAGGAAGATAGGGTGGAAAAGACTAAGTGATCGAGGCCTGAACATATAGGAGGGCGAAGGGCGCACACAGGATAGAGTGAATTGGAAAGATGTTCTATCCTGGGGTCGACGAGCTGTCAGTGGACTGAACCATGGATGTGAAGCGGCCGGGTAAACCATAGAAAGGTCTCTGGGACCTGGATGTGGATAGGGAGCTGTGGTTTCGGTGCAATACACATGACAGCTAGAAAATGGACGAGAGCGAATGCGGACTTTTTTCGTTTGTCCCTCTCGCTACCTCGCAAACGCGGGAAACAGAGATCAAGTATGTAAAGAATATCATGTAAAGAATATGATGATGGTGAAGAGAGAGCTTTATACTGTCGTTGCGTTTCAGTGAAAATAGATTCAGAATTAAGAGATCTGAGTAACATAGAAAGGTTAGAACTTAGATTTATCTAGTTTGCATGAGAGAGAAGTAGGCTTGATCTGTTCACAGGCTTTGACTTCTTAAGCCATTCTGATGACTTAGACAGTGAACATTTTCTCGAATGATGCAATGATAGGGCAAACAGAAGCCATGACATGAGAGTAAGCATGATAAAAAAGATACAGTTCAGAAAAGATGTAAAAGATGAATAGGATATGACTAGTGAATTAATGGATTGATATGAACTATGAGAATGTGGAAAGCATATAGAAGTTTTGAAAGTCGTATAATGATAGAGAAGGCTTGACAGATGTGGTCCCACGAGTATAACATTCTCTTTCCATCAGGTAAAGGTAGGTAATAACAATCCTGTACATACAAAGGAACTGAAATTTGAAGACCAAATGATGATACTGCTGGCGTTGTGGCAACGAAACATTTGATACTGTATAAGCTGACCTGATTCATCTGAATGGATACATGATAGCAATTAGGGACAGATGAAGATGGAGGGAAGGAGGATGAACCCTCGTGCTAAGCATTAAAGCTGCCTGGGGAAATAACAATGGATAAACTTTTCATACAGTCCGTAATGGCTTGGATAACACTAGGAAGTCTTGCTAAATACTGAAGATTATATGTAATATTCATGATTACTGCACTGAACCAGAGAAGATGTTCAACAAAATAAAGCAGGAACAATTACAACGGTACATAAGAAAGCGAAGTTCACACTTCTCATAAGTAGTTAAGTCTTCATACTGGGGAAATGAGATCAGAGGGGAAAAAATGGCAGAACATATATTTTCCGTGGAAGCAGCGAGTCATAGAAATACAACTTTCTAGAGTGTACATAGAAACAAAAATCATGTTCCATTATGTCACTTCACGCGCGAGAGCTCGAGGGGCTGGTACAGTGTTAACACGCGATGTTATCCTCTGACACAGTAAAGCGAAAAAGATAATACCATATATAACACGTCAGTTATGCCAAGGGATCACGTAACCCTCGAGTTAACTGTATGGTTGGTGAAGACACTGGAAGGGGGGATCAGAGTGTACTTGAGTCTCAATGAGGAGTTAGAACAATTGTGGATACTACGTAACAATGAACAAGGCTAGTCACTATTATGGAAGCTTCTATAGAATCTACAGTGAAGGAGCTAGAACATCGATACCAGTGGGTTTTAAAACTCAAGGACTCTTAGAAAAGGGAGAAATGTAATAACCTCTGATGACCGACAGCCAAATAAGTGGTAAACAAAGGCGGACATAATTCGAGGATTCGTAGGTAGGATGCTCGCACTAAACTTTTTTGAATCATCACTCTTTTGCGTTGCACTAGTACGTCCTCACCTTACAAACTGCGTTTAAGTTTAGTAATTCTATTTGAAATAGAAATGATATACATAGGCATAATAGAGAAAGTACAGCAGTTAACAATCAAGATCATTTCCGGACAGAAAATCAAATCCATTAAGAACCAAGTAGACGGTTTGAAATTACTTACTTAGAGGAGAGAACTTTAAAAGGTGATTTAAAACAATTGCTCACAACTATTGGGAATTCTGATTATCTCCATCTTAGAAACTGCATTCGGATAGATATAGATTTGTTTGATTTCGCCCATGATGATAGATATAATACCGTCACAAACGTTTTACTTCAAAGAAGTAATCTATCTTCAAAGTGGATTGTTAACAAATGGAATTATTACTATTTAGAGTATTTGAAAGAACAGGCTTGATTTATAGTAGTAACACTTTCTTAGTAACACATATAGTCTAGCAGACTAATCTATGTTTCTGATCTCTTCTGCAATCATGAACAGCCTCGGAAAGATCCAAGTGTGTTTTGCTCTTTCAAGTCCTTCATAATACTTGCAAATGAAAGTCGACGGAAGGGTTAGGTAAAAAGCGTTTACCTGCAACAAACGTGCAAGGCTTTTTTGTAAGAGTCAGATCCGTCATAGACAAATGAGATAGATAGGAGGATTCTCTGTTCCTCGGATGTCAGAAAGTGTTTGACACTATCCCACATGGGAGGGTAATAAAAGAAGCTGGTTTTCCAGGTAGGCATGAAAGGGATTTTCATTCCATGGATAAAACATTTTCCTGACGGAGAGGAATAGAAGACGCATATCAGAGATGTCTAAGGCTCTTGAAATGAGTTAGGAGTACACCTGAGGTGCCTTGTCTATGTCAACGACTTGCCAGAAGGATTGGGCTCCTGCATGAATAAGTTTGCAGATGACGCTAAAGAAATCTAAAGATGTAAAGAGTGACGGAGATTGCATCAAACTGTGAGGAAACCTAGACACACTCCAAAGTTGGTCTGTTACATGGTTGATGAAATTCAGTCCGATGAGATGTAAAATAATGAGGATGGGTCACAGTAAAGCAGACCCCGATATGAATTTTACTTAGCGCGAAATAAACTGGAGGAATCTGAATATGAGAAGCTTGGGAGTCGACAACGTCCCTGACCTGGTGTCCACCATTAGGAGAACAGTGGACACCAAGTGTCTGAGGTCAATTATTTGGATTCCGTTCAAGTTTATGCAAAAGGAAGTACCGAGCAAACTGCTCACGTCCTTCCTAAGGCCAAAACTGGAACATGCTTCTCAAGTCTGGTCATCACACCTAAACGAACGTAAAGAGACAAAATCGGAGGCACAGAGAAGGGCGACAAAGATGGTACCAAAATTAAATAAGTTGAGTCACAAGAACTTTGAACTTGACCCTCTGGAAAAGAAAAGTTTGATGAGTGACTCCATCACAATTTTCAATTATTTTCCATTAGACTGATGAAGTCGTAGTGATTCCTTCCTTGAAGGATGCAAAGACAGAACAACCAGAGGACAGAATATGAAATTAAGCAAGAAACTTGTGAAACGAGATGTGAAGAACTACTTTCACTTTATGAGTGGTAAGGATCGGTATGAAGTGAATGAGGAAATAATGACTGCAGACAGCAGACAGAAGATTGAGAAGTTGTATGATAGCAGTGTGGTAAGAGATGGGGACGAAAGAGTGTAATATTACGTCTCCACAGTACAATAGATAATTAAAGATAGATGATTACAAATGTGGTCTATATAGTTCTGGAACAGATAACTGGAAAGCAAAGGAGAAATAACCCACGTGAGAGACTGTGGTTTCTGGGATAAAGGAGATCGTGCGTGATGATCCCCTATAATCTCTATGAGAGTGAACTCCGCTTTAGATAAATGTACAGGGAAAGGTTAGTGGCTTTATATTCGTCCATCATGAAAGCGAGAATGGAAAGGGTTACCTCACAACATTAAACCAGTATGATGACGTCAATAGTAAACAGTTCCTCAAAAGATGTAAGGATAGAACAACCAGAGGACATAACATGATATCATGTAAAAAACTTGTTAGTGAACATGCTAAGGAGTACTTTTAGAGAGTGAAAGAAATGGTCTAGCGGAATAAAGTGACTTATGAAACAGTGAACATTGACGACATACAGAAATCTGAGGTGTTGCGAGAGAGAAATCTCAAAGATAGGGAACCACGAACGTAGGCTTCTCTTCCCGTTCAGCATAGAAATATAGGTGATCATAAACTGCTTCCAAAGAATATGCCCAGGGTCGTCATAGATAACTAATAGCCACATCATCGTTCAAATCTATCTTATACAAATATGATGGGCCACATGCATAGTAAGAGTGTGTGTGGTCTTAGAATTATCATTAGCACATGAAGGTGCTAAAAAGTTTTCTGTTGGTGGATGCAACTCACGTTGACAGCCTTAATGACCCTGGCAGTTGATAGGCCTAAATCCCAAACAACCAACTAACCATACAGATATAATTTCATAATAATTCTCTTGTGTACCAGTATGTAGAAATGACATTGTGCACGTCAAACTCATGCATTCACATACGTGCGAAATATCCCCAGCTACCTAGTCAAGTTCCAGTTTCTATGAATTTCATTTCACCTGAAGTTTTCTATTCTCATTGTCCAAAATGAATATCTATACATAGGAAACTCACCTTATCTGACATCTCTAGCTCACTCCTACCAACAGCCTCTCACTCTCGGGCTGGGCGAAATTGCCGGGTCTGCTGCCCTTCGTGGCAAAGAGGTCTCATCAAATGCTGGATCTGGTGGCCACATCAGCCCACAGTCTGCCTAACTCTTGTCCGTGGTTTAAGCTGGTAATGTTGATTAACTTGTTACAGTATCCGCTCAATTTGAACTGTCATCAGTAAAATAGGAAAGGGGAGAGGTTCTTAGTCTATCATTTTCCATTTTTAGGGGAAGGAGGAGAAAGATGGGATTCCTTAATCTATTTAGGGTCAGGTCTTGAAATGATAATATTTGGTGTGTTTTTAGGAGAGAAGGTGCATACAAGACTGAAGAATCTCTCGAAAGAAAAGAAATGTCCTGTTTTATGGACTATGAATTTGTCTTCCTGATGATGACCTACCACGACAACATGGTTCTCCAGCAGTGGGAAATGTAGGCATTTTGTCTCACTCTCTCTCTACTGGCCTTCTGTCACCTACGTTGACCCTCCCTCATCAGAGATCAAGCCAGTCATACACTATTCCTACAGTCAGTGTCTCTTTAAGTCAGGTACGTTTGTTTCTCTATTGTCTGGCAAAGTTGCAAGAAGAACATGACAACAAAAGCGAGGGAGAAAAAAAAACTGATTATTTTTTCCTTTTTTTCTTTTTTGGTACAGCAGGATGCTGGGGAAACTTTAAGACGTGAAAGTTGTGATTTAGACTAAGAATTCCCGTCACTATGCATTGTTATCCTTGCGAAAATATAAAGTACAATAGAGAGAGAGAGAGAGAGAGAGAGAGAGAGAGAGAGAGAGAGAGAGAGAGAGAGAGAGAGAGAGAGAGAGAGAGAGAGAGAGAGAGAGCAAAGACGGTAGAGTTAATCCATTCACAACCGAGGCATTCCCTGCTCCTGCGCGGGTGAGTGGTCTGCGAGACATCAATTAATACAGCATTAGATAGATGTCTTTTCAATGTTAACATAGCAAAATGAATGATTTCACGTGGAGTTATACATTTACTATAAGTTAAGACAACTGTTGGTCACGTGGATCCTGTTCTGGTGAGGGAAAGGTATTACTAACACTAGCTAACTAGTTAATTCGAGTTACCATCAAGTACGACACATTCAAGGCAAGACCTGCACACAAATAACTCTTTCCATATGTACCTTTCACAAACCACGAGACGTAACCATTAAAGGTTACAAGTCTTGAAGACTAAAAAACAAACTATCTTTTTATGTTTTCATCATTATCAGTTTTAGAGAGCTGCATGAGCTAGACCCGAAAGATAATCATTGAATTGATCCATACTGAGAAGACGTGAGTCACTGAGAAAGATTTATACAATAATACCAGAGAAAAGCTTCCTCAAAACTTTCCTTGTCTCCGTGTTATAGCAGGAGCAGAAAGTTGCCCATACAGTCAGGGGATCCGAATCAATGATCTAGGAAATAGATTAATTTTAGTTTCGTAGTCACGTGTACCATACATACACAAGATCTTGTGAAGGAACAAGAGAAAATATATGGCACCAGTAACGGCTTTGTATCATCTTGGTGGAGACGTCGTGTTAACTATTTTCATTAGCATTTATCATATCAGGTAAACTGGATTGGTAAGTTCTTGAAGGCGTTTGTCCTGGTAGTATGAGTTGATAAGCTGTGGGGCTTTATTGTCTCAGTGGAACGTGTCTCAGTAATGCAACAATGACTGGACCTAGCAGGGTTAATGGAATGTGTGAGGTGAGGCCCTGTACGTCATGTGTTACTTAAACGTGGGTCGTTTAATCCGTACTAGATATTAGTTAGTGAACAGTGGAAGGCTAGGTCCGCAGAGTTAATCAATGTTAGCGAGACGCGGGCTGGTATCTCGGTTGAGTTATTGTTTCATTACTACAGCATAAGATGGTCGTCACACGTGGTTGTGTCTATTACTAGACTACAATACTCATATGCTGCTGCGGGAGAGGTTTTCAAGACTAGTTGTGATGATGCATACCATAGCGGGTTTTCTCCTTGGTTTTTCGGATACGGTAACCGTCTGGAGCAGCAGCAGTAAAAGGAGCACGTTAGAAGCTTCATCTGGGGAAGCATCCTCTAAAATGTGCAATATTTTCGTAAAGCAGCTGGAAATACATCACCAAAATGTTCCATACGATCATTCTCATCTCCGGAGTCGCAAAAGAAACCATCCTACCTTCACTTACCATCATCTCCTTCGGTTCTTTTTCCTTTCTCAGTCCTCATTGATCTACCAGTTCCCGTTAGTCTCGCACTGACTATTACTTTCCACGTTCTCATTACTTTACAGGTCTTCACGACCACCTCGTCCCTAAGAATCTTCTATTCTCAAATACCCTAAGATTCCTATTTGCTCCTCCAGTCCTGATTCCTTCCTCATCTGAGCTTCTTACAATTCCAAGAACTTCGTTGTTCCGTATGATCCTCCATTCCCAGTACTCACTTAATACCTGCTCTTCACCTGCGATCATAACTGTTACAGTCCCCATTGTTTCTCTGGCGTCAGTTATTCTCTCCCCTCCACAGTCCCTGAGTACTCTAGTACTCTTCACTCGTCCTCTTACTTGTTTACTACAGCACTCCCCCCCTGCACTATCTTGACCCCTACCTCTTCCAATCGTCTTCCCCAATCCTTTTTACTCACCCAGAAAACCCCCTTAAACCTCATTCCACTATTCCACGCTATTTTCTACTCCTATTCGCCATCACATCTTTCATATGAATCTTAAGAATATGTTTGAGTCGCATCTAAGCAATGTCGACTTTTTGCGTAATGAAAACAACATTTAGTAGCTCCTCACCATCAAACACCTGATTACAGCGACACAAACTTCTTTAATTCTTAGACTTGTAATCCTAAAGGTGTCAAGATTGAATATTACAGTTTGTAACGAGTGAACAATATTGAAGGTATTTTAATCTTGCAGATGATGTTACCTTATTACAGTTTTCCCACTGATTCAGTTAATGTATGTTATCATGAATCTTTTACTAAGCATTGGTACATGAAAATTTATACCGATCACATTCCTTACACACAGCATGAACTATTAGCGTAAGATGTTATGGAAGGTTCATCCATTAGTTTAATCTTTACCTCCGGGAACACATGATAATGATCTTGAGATTACATGTTTCTGGCTCCTTGGTGAAAATGTTGCCATCGTTCCTTGATTCTAGAGGAATAGTGAGTTTCCTGTGATATATTTGATTCACAGGTAAAAAGTTTCCATTTCGTCCCTTTTTTTGTTCTGTACGCTGCAGCTGTGGCTGGCTGGCTGGCTGGTGACCAGTAAAAACTGTTGCCTATGCCAGGCTTCAATTCTCCAGCCAAAGATAGTTTATACGAGAGTTTGTGTTGTTACACTATAGTGCTAGAGTCTTCAGGCAGAGATGTTGGGTCATGAATGAGGAATAGTGGCGTGCCTGACATTATCAATATATAAGTGAGATACTAAACTGCTGTGAAGAGATATTCCGGAGTGGAAGTGATGATGCTTCCTGCTGACTGGGGAAAGGTGGCTGCTGCACCTCCTCCGCCAGCGCTGCTCCTCAACAATCATTGTTGTAGCTGACGATGCACTATCTCCACAGTCAGTGCTGCTGCTGATACTGCTGCCGCCTTAGCACTCAGTGCTACGCTTGAGGATGCCGTATCTCCGGCGTCGGTTTGTGGATAACAGTGCTACATCTAGACACTCAGTGATGCGGTAGTGAGTGGTGCATTGCCAGTGCTGCACTTCATCATTCACTGCTGCAGCTGACAATGATTCACCTCCACAGTCAGCGCCACAAGTGACAGTGCAGTACATCACTATCTCCACTGAACATGATGTCAGTGTTAGTGGCTGGAGAGGTGACTCATTCACTGCCTGATTCTCTCCTCCCACTGATAACCACTCTACCTTCTCATGTCTTTTCAGCTTTTACACTTCGGCTTATTTCAACAGCCAAGTTCATCGTCACTAAAAGAATGAGTGATACGTTTTTCCCCATCAGCCCTGACCATATTGTGGACAAGGTAAGTACCAGGTGATCAATGTTGTTTTATGAAAAACTAGATGAAAATGCTGTGATTACAGCGGTCATAATGTAGGCATGATTTTTGCTCGATCCCCAACTATCACAAGTTATGCAAGTTTCGTTTCCTCCATCGTGAGAGCTCGACTCACTCCCGTGCATGTCCGCCTGCTCCCTTTCCCTCTCATGCTCGCTCCTGTCTCATTATTCATGGAAACATCTCTGTTTTCCTCTGATGATAATTTCTTAAACACTAGTCTCCATTACCGTGTTTCATGTCTTTTTATTTTCATTTGCACACCTCCCTCGTCGTCGTTCCAGTAATGTCTTTAGTTTTGTGGTAATTTCTCTCCCACTATATTCACTTCAACTGTTCACGGTCATTAAGACCGTCTGGGAGCGTCATTACCACAGAGAAGCGTGTGTGTGTGTGTGTGTGTGTGTGTGTGTGTGTGTGTGTGTGTGTTTTGTCCAGCAATTCTGGTGCGTTTCTGTGCTGAATTATATGTCTCAGGACGTACATTCTTTTCTTCGTTATGAGAAAGCTTAACACATTGTTTAACTTGTCACCAGACTCTTGAAAACAAGATACAAAATTTCAGACTTTGGTCTCGTGGTGTCTTACCTTGTTGTTACTGTATGCTCCCGGCTTCACGTTAGCAAAACCTGATGTGTTGTGGTAACTTCCAGTGGCACAACAGCGTGTTTTTGTTAATTCCTGGTGACCTGGCGAAGCGTTTTGGTTAACTCTGCTATACCTGTCAGCGAGATGTGGCTCATATCAGGTCAACCATCTGACTGTCATGTTGAATAATAAATTACCTACCAGTGTGTTATCATTAATCACAAATCATCCAGCAGCTTTATGAGATCATTCAGCTCCAGATAACCAAGAACATCGTAGTTTGGTCAGTACCGGTTCCCTTACCATGGCTACTAGGTTGGTATACTTCAACAGTTACGGAGGATGAAGGTAAGAGGAGTCCAGCCATTTGGTATTCTTTCAATCCGACACCTGAGCTAGAAATACCGTAAAACTGCCTAAATGGTGGTATATATAGAATGGATATATATATATATATATATATATATATATATATATATATATATATATATATATATATATATATATATATATATATATATATATATATATATATATATATATATATATATATATATATATATATACATATATATATATATATATATATATATATATATATATATATATATATATATATATATATATATATATATATATATATATATATATATATATATATATATATATATATATATATATATATATATATATATGTATATATATATATATATATATATATATATATATATATATATATATATATATATATATATATATATATACATATGTATAAAGGCAAAGGCTCTGAGGATTCACTGGTGTGTGTGTGTGTGTGTGTGTGTGTGTGTCTGTGTGTGTGTGTGTCTGTGTGTCTGTCTGTCTGTCTGTCTCTTTGTCTGTGTGTCTGTCTGCTTGTCTGTCTATCTGTCTCTCTGTGTGTTTACGTATAGGAGCAAATATGGTAAATTCATAAAAAATCAAGAGACAGGGCAAGGCGAGTGTAGAACTCTCTCCCGTAACACAGAAATACATATCACAAAGAGTAGTCACATAGATAGGAAAGTGTGGCTTTTACTTGAAACTGAAGGAAAATCATGTAACACATCTTGTAATGCAATGTATAAATATAGCAGTGTGTCACTTACGGTGCTTTAGATCCCAGTTCTCGGTGAGATCCTCACCCATCACGGCGTTATCTTGCACACGTGGCCACCATTGGGATTTTTCCTCTCGTTTTAAACCATAACATGTGAACAGTAAAGAGTTCCTGGCCCACTTGTCTATGATCGTAAAACATCTAAATGAGAGATGGTCAGGACTGCAAGCATGGCTTGTTTCATGAATGCCAGTCATCGCACCTGATAGAAAAGAGTTATTGGAAAGACAAATTCTCCCTAATAACATAACCATCGTTGTAGAACATACAGCTAACTCGCACATCCCTCTCTCCCTCCCACTCATACATGGACTGTAAGAATCTTAAGCAAAGTGATCAGCGTCGTTTAACATCAGACGTCATGTGTGTAAGCATTATTAATGAAGAAGTTCCAGGCTGAATGGAGCTGCCAGAAGCAGTGCTTCTAATGCAGCTCCTGCACCAGGCTATAAGATTCTGACGTGGACCAGGAGTGAGGGATGATTACGGGAAATTCCTGTAGGAGGTCAGTTGGTCCATCATTCACTGATTTCGTGTCGTCATTTTAACGTGAAGATAAAACTTTAAGGCGGTGCTCCATGCAGCAGTTTGTTAATGCTTCTCACACGCTGCGTCAGTAGGAAAGTGGCTGATGCTCAGTGTAAATATCGCGTGTGGTGATGTAGCAGTTTCTTGCTGGCTGTAGCACGAGATGGAGTTATGTAAGTGTAGTTGGTTGCAGTGGTACAACAATGGCTGATACTGTGTCCAGAAGTTTGTTTATGGCTGCAGTGAAATGCAACAGTTTCTTGTTGGCTTCGTTGTTAATGGCTCTTTGTTGATTCAGCCATTTGTTAGGTGCAGCAGTTTGAACATGCCACAAGGATGTTGCAGCTGGCAAGTGATAACACACTCGCTCTGCTCTCTTACAGGGTCAGGAAGGATATGGTTAACTGTTTTATAACTGTACACCACCACAACCACCACTACCACCACCACACAAGCAGTATTTTCAGCAGAAGCAGACAGTATCGTGAAGTGTTGCTTGAGTTATAGATATTAGCATGGAGAGATAAGAGGGATATTTCCATCGTACTGTGTCGTAAAGTTTTCAGTCTTTAAATTTGTTGAAAGGCAATCTTTCTCAGAAGATATTCTTATTGACAAAGATATTATTTCTTATTTATCGAGGCGTTTAAATCTAAACAGTCGTAAGTTTTATTGTCAATGGTTTCAGCCAAGGTAGAGGATGTGTGACAGTGCTAAGCAGATGAGCTGAATCTTCGCTGCCTGTCTTGATACTGAAGTTGATTCTTTAACCACTGGAACAAAGGATGGACAATATTTTCACTACAAAGTGAACAGTTGTGTCACATGGCCCTATACGTAATAGGCTGGACGAGTGTATGTGAATCACAGCCCACTCACAGGAAGGATCTGGACAAGTCTCTGTGATGCCTGATCCATTAACAGAAGGGGCTGGACGAATGAGAACTTTTAACTCTCGACCCACTCACTGGCAGGAGTGGGTCCTACCCGGGACTCAAGAGATACGGGAGTTATCGTGTGTGATAGATATCATCCTTATCATTTTGATTATCATACACTTCCCAATCCCTTTCTTAGAGTTCTTGCAGCATCGTGGTTGCAATCCACGCAGGAGCTGGGAAATGATGGCATCCTTTGGCACGAGGAGCTTCTCAACAGGACTGTAATCCTTTTCGTCCATTGACGATGATGCAGCCTCGCCGAAGGTAACCTCTCTCGCTTGAGTAGTGACCACACGCAGACGTCCAGTAGCACCTGTATGTGATTCACTGATGAAACTAAACAGATGGTTCTAAACAAAGAATTTAATGGACAGTTTTGTTTACCACGTCTTCCAGTGCATAAGATATTCTGAATACTGGTTGTTCTCTATTGTGACTCGATGTTTAGGTAAGCTGCCATCTAAATCTCTGCTGACTGTTGTCAAAACGCAACTAACACTAGTCAGGCCACAGATGACACAAGCAAGTGCTCGGGCAGGATCATACAGACCTCAACTGGCTCTAAGTAACACAGTTGTTATCAATAAGAACTAAGAGGGACGCTGACTAGTATCCAGATTATACTAAACATAAATCAGACTAAATCCTATTCGTCCCAATTTAGATATCAGTTGTCACCAGTTTCGTTTAGCTGTCATTAGTTTCGTTTAGCTGGCATCACTCTAGCTTATTTGACTCCAGTTTAGCTCAGACGCTTTAGTCTAGCTCATCTGGTACCAGTCTCGTTTAGCTGCAATCAGTCTAGCCCAGATGATACCAGTCCAGCTCACTTGACACCAGTCTAACACAGTTGATAGTGTTCCTGCTCATTTTGGACCAATCAGCTAAGTTTGCAAGGCTCGGAGCTCATTTGGTAAAATCCGGTTTTGAAGACTTGTCTCCGTTCAGGTGACACCAGTCCAGCTCACCTGAAACTAGATCAGCTCGTCTGGCATCAGTCTACCTCAGCTGGATTTAGTCAAACTCAGTTTGTTCAGGTCTTATCTCAGTTACCTCCAGTCTAGCTCCTTTGACACTAGTCAAACCTCATTTAGCACCTTTCTAGTTGAGTTGGCACCAGTCTAGCTCAATTGGCACCAATCTAGCTCGGTTGGTACTAGCTAGATGCAGCTGGCAGGAGATGAGGCGACAGACTCTCTCTGTGCTGACCTCAGGAGCTGGATGTGGCCGCTGCGGGAAGACTGGGAAGTAACTATTCTCTCGTGGATCAGGCATATTATCTGCAAAATGATTCTTCATTTCAAACTTGGACAGTTCAAATTTTTCTTTCAGAGTTTTGAAACCAAGAAGTTAGTACAGAATTCGAAAATGAGATTCATCATGAAGTACTGATCTCATGTTATTCCATCTAATCATGTTTATTATCACTGTATGTCGAGGCAGATGTGTGGTATTAGATTCGTATGCTATGGTGATATTATTCACTGGTTTGAGAGAGGTTTTCAGTCATGGTCTCTAACAGTGAAGAGTCTTATATGAAATTCAGCTTTCTTGGTAAAGTTTAATCATAATTTTCATTAAATCATTTTATTTCTATGTAGTTTTGCTTTTGTTAGCAAAAAAAAAAAATTCTGCAGAATATTGCTATGAGGCAATTATATTTGGGTGAAAAAAAAAAGGCGTCGGCCCCTCCTGGGGTAGACTGGCACTCATCACTTCCACAACAACAAGAGCCAGTGCCTCACCACCACTACGCCACCACCAACACCACATTACGAGACAGGGCCCACAACCACTACAACAGCCAGGGCCTCATCACCACCACAACAGCCAGAGCCTCACTACAAGCACCACAACAACCAGGGCCCTTCCATTACCACAACCATAACAGCCACAGCCTCACAACCACCGCCACCACGACACCCAAGACCTCACAGTTACCACCACAACAACAACCCGTCCCTCACTGCCACCATCACATCAACCAGGGCCTCACCACCACCATCATTATAAAAACATCCAGGGACACCTCGTCGCAACAGCTAGGGGCCCCACGAATACTACCACCGCCACAATAGCTAGCTCCTCACCAACACCACAACCACCACAATAACAACAGCAAGGTCCTCACCACATTCACCACCATCACAACAACAATCAGAGCCTCGCCACTACCGCTATCGCCATCACCACCACAACAATAGCCATGGCTCACCACCACCAACTACAACAAAAATAGCCAACGCCTCAAAACCACCACCGCAACTAGGGCCTCACAGCCACCACCACAACAGTAACAACAGCAGACAATGCCTGACAACATCAACAGCCAAGGCCTTACCAACACAACAACAACAACAACAACAACAACAACAACAACAACAACAACAACCAGGACCTCACCACCACAACATCCAGGTTTTCACTACCTCCACGACACCAAAGACCTTGCCACCACCACCATCATCACCACCACACAGCCAGGGCTTCACCATCTCCACCACCACCACAACAACAGCCAGGGCTTCACAATCTCCACCACTACAATAACAGCAACAGCCAGGGCCTCACCTCAACCACAACAACAACAACAACAGGCAGGGACTAAACAACACCACGGCAACCAGGGCTTCACCTCCAACACGACAGCTACGACCTTACCACCACCACAACCACCACACAGCTAGGGCTTCACCATCTCCACCACCACAACATCCGGAGCCCAACCACCACCATCACCACCACCTACCACCACAATAACAGCGTGGGCTTCATGACCACCACCACTATCACCACCAGCACTACCACACCACCACCACCACAACAACAGTCAAGTTCTTACCATCACCATGGACACAAAACAGCCGTGGCTTCATCAACACAACAACAACCAAGTCTTCATCCCCAACAACAACCAAGGGACTCACAACCACTAGCACAACAACAACAGCCAAGATCTCATCATTACCACAACAACAATAGCCAGGACCTCACCACAACCAGCGCTACAACAGCTAGGGCCTCACCACCACCTTTATCACCACCGACACCACCATGATCACCACAACCATTGCCATCATCACCACTACAGCGGCAAAGACCTCACCACCACCACAACAACAACAACCAGGGCCTCACCACCATCACGACCACCACCACTACCACCACCATCACCACCACCACCTCCACCACCACCACAACAGCCAGGATATCACCAACATTAATACAGTGAAAACAGCAACCAGAGCCTCAACACCATGACCATCAGGGCTTTACCACCACCTCTACCACAACAACAGCCTCACCAACAGGGTCTGGCCACCATCACCACCACAACAACAGCCTCACCAACAGGGTCAGGCCACCATCACCACCACAACAACAGCCAGGGCCTGAGCACCACCACCACCACAGTAACAGCCAGGGCTTCCCTACTTCTACGATATACATGTCCTCACCACCACCACTACAACAACAACAACAAAAACAGCAAAAGCCAGATCTCTACCATCACCACCACCACCACCACAACAACAGCAAAAACAGCAAAAGCCAGATCTCTACCATCACCACCACCACCACCACAACAACAGCAAAAACAGCAAAAGCCAGATCTCTACCATCACCACCACCACCACCACAACAACAGCAAAAACAGCAAAAGCCAGATCTCTACCATCACCACCACCACTACAACAACAACACAACAACGAAGGCCTCGCCATCACAACTATAACCAAGGTCTCATCACCATCACAGAAGCCAGGGCCTCACGACTTCCATCACCACACAAACCGCCAGGATTTCACTACCATCACAACGACAATAACAACCAAGACCTAATCAAAACCACCACCACAACAGCCATGGCCTCACCACCACTACCTCCAGCAAGGGTGTCACCACCACCATCACAACAACAACAGCAACAACAACAACGATAACACCCAGGGCTTCAACACCACCTACACCAACACTACAATAGCCAGGGTCTCACCACCTCCTACACCAACACTACAATAGCCAGGGTCTCACCGCCACCTACACCAACACTACAATAGCCAAGGTCTCACCACCTCCTACACCAACACTACAATAGCCAGGGTCTCACCGCCACCTACACCAACACTACAATAGCCAGGGTCTCACCACCTCCTACACCAACACTACAATAGCCAGCGTCTCACCGCCACCTACACCAACACTACAATAGCCAGGGTCTCACCACCTCCTACACCAACACTACAATAGCCAGGGTCTCACCACCTCCTACACCAACACCACAAGAGCCAGGGTCTCACCACCACTACCACCTAACAAGAGCCAGGACCTTACAACCACCACCACTATAACCAGGACCTAACCACTACCGCCACAACATCAACAAAAGTCATGGTCTCCTCATCATCGCCATCACAACAGCCAGAGAATCACCAACACCACCACCACCACCACGACAAGAGCCACGGCCTCAAGATCACCACCATCGCCCCCATAAGAGCTAGGGCCTCACCACCACCATCGCAATAGCCAGAACCTCAGCAACACCAACATAACAGCAGCAGCCAGGGCTTAAGCATCACCACCACCATGACAGTAGCCAGGGCCTCGCCACCACCAGACCACCAACACATCATCACAACAAAAAGCCACAATCCCTGTCCTCCTTCATCACCCTCCAACTCCCCAGACGCTAAGGTCTCTTAAGTCGACATTAATCTCGACAGCCGCTAATGTTTCTTCTTCTTACCACTCATAATGCTGCATGTGAGTCTCTCTCTCTCTCTCTCTCTCTCTCTCTCTCTCTCTCTCTCTCTCTCTCTCTCTCTCTCTCTCTCTCTCTCTCTCTCTCTCTCTCTCTCTCTCTCTCTCTCTCTCTCTCTCTCTCTCTCTCTCTCTCTCTCTCTCTCTCTCTAATGCAGGAGACACTGATAAAAAATGTTTATTCATGAGGCAATCTGACGCAGCAAAACCTTTGATAAATGACCACCTATTTAATGGAATATTCTCCGTTGGTGTTGTTCCTTAAGTCTAGTCAATAAGTTTATGACGGTGACAGAATTCACCTGCAACAGGAGACGTGATCCTCACCTCTCATTATCATGACATAGCTGTAGTCAAGGATAAGTGTCCTGGAGCGACAAGCTGTCATGTGTCTGTCTGATCCCACAACAGAACGAGCGTCCCTTCTGATGTCTTGAACGTCTCGACGTCTTTTGTATTTGAATTACATTTCTTTTTTTCTTTGTCTATTGTGCCATTGTCTTATACAAAAGTAGAAAGTAAAGATTGATTCTGGTTGTTGATATAGTCAGCGTGGGATGGATCCCAGGTACCACAGGGACTCTCGTCTTTGGGATTACCATGATCCTCTGAAATCTTCGAGTCTTACCCACGGCAGGAGAGACGACACTGAGCTCAGGTCTCAACTAGGTTTCATATTTTATTTTCTATATACATCCACTCAGATTTCATGACATTTCATATTCAATTTATATAAAAGTTCAGAGATTTGTGATCGATCTTCACTGGATAATTTCGGTCTTCCCAGCAACTGCTTGTTTGTTGTTTTTTCTCTCGTCTCAGTTATCTTTTCCCTACAAGAAAACAGTACTTTCTCGCTCTGTGTGAGACTGACATTACTTGACTTTCTTAGTTATAAAACTTGCAGACAGATTTCCCTCAGTTATATATATATATATATATATACTTATATATATATATATATATATATATATATATATATATATATATATATATATATATATATATATATATATATATATATATATATATATATATATATATATTTTTTCATACGATTCGCCATTTCCCGCATTTGCGAGGTAGCGCCAAGAACAGAGAACTGGGCCTTAGAGGGAAAATCCTCCCTGGCCCCCTTCTCTGTTCCTTCTTTTGGAAAATTAAAAAAGAAACGAGAGGGGAGGATTTCCAGCCACCCGCTCCCTCCCCTTTTAGTCGCCTTCTACGACACGCAGGGAATACGTGGGAAGTATTCTTTCTCCCCTATCCCCAGGGATAATATATATATATATATATATATATATATATATATATATATATATATATATATATATATATATATATATATATATATATATATATATATATATATATATATTTGTATACTTATACATATATATATATATATATATATATATATATATATATATATATATATATATATATATATATATATATATATATATATATATATATATATATATATATATATATATATATATATATATTTATATATATACATAAATGTATATATATCATTCATCTTCTTTATTATACTTTGTCGCTGTCTCCCGCGTTAGTGACGTAGTGCGAGGAAATAGGCGAAACAATGTCTCAACCCACCCACATACATTAACATTAACAGCATTTTAACATCTTAACGTCTCTCTTTTACACGCTTATCAATTAACATGTAATCCCATAATACCCTTTGACCATCTCTCCTACTCACATACGTATACTTATGTATATCTCTCTTTTTAAACCAGATATTCTTAATCACCAGTCCTTTTTCAGCACACAAATCCACAAGCTCTCCATCATTTTCATTTCAACAGTAAACACCGTATATGCACCATTTATGCCATCAACTGCCACATAATTCACCTTAGCATTTAAATTACCTGTCACTATAACCCGATCTCGTGCATCAAAGCTGCTAACACACTCACTCAGCTGCTCCAAAAACACTTGCCTCTCATGATCTTTCTTTTCATGACCAGGTACATAGGCGCCAATAATCACCCATCTCTCTTCACCCACTTTCAGTTTTACCCAAATTAATCTACAGTTTACTTTCTTACATTCTATCACATACTCTCACAACTCCTGCTTCAGGAGTCGTGCCACTCCTTCCTCAACTCTCGTCCTCTCACCAACCCCTGACTTTATTCCCGAAACTTTCCCAAACATTCTTCCACTTTATCTTTGAGCTTAAGTTCAGATTAAGTACCGTTAACATTGCTTTATCACATATATATTAGTCACTGTAGATTACTAGTGAAAACACTTCAACAGTGCCGTTTCTATATCATTCCTGGTTCGAAGAAGGAATTGTAGCGTACTTCAGGGCTAAAAATATTTTTGTTCACCATTTGACCAGGAATCTATTATTTACAAACAATTCCACAGGATGATGTCAGGAAAGACGCTGCTTAATTCAAAGCTAGATAGAGTATTGTGTTTGTTGATGTATTGTAGTAACAAAGAATGTTGTGTTGTGGCAGCTAACGTTTGTTGTCTTTCAAAGCATGTCTATGTACAGACGGATTCTATACTCTAGTGAGAGTCGATCGAAGACAGGTTAATCTAATCTTTTATCTTTTACAAAAGAAATCTTTCAAATGAAAGAAAAAAAATTCTCTTTCAATCTCTCGTCAATCCCACACAGATGCGACCATTATGGACGAATATTGATTTCATAATCCTGGACACAAACCCAGATCCTCTCTTCGGATGCATCTGTTGCGAGACACAGGAGGGAAGAACGACTGATCACTTGATATGGAGAACATTGTTTCATGACGTGGTATTGATCAGTGTGTATCAAGTCAGGTTTAACAATGTATTGGGATATAAGTTCACTTAGTAAAGTCACAATTGAAAGTGTAGCAAGATGAAAGTAAGAAAACCTTGGATAATATTCAGAACGTTTGCCGTTCACGCAGACCTGAAGGATCGTTACAAATCATCCTCAGCAGCTGGGTGGAAAGACTGTGTAGACTGGATGATATTCATCACATTATCATCCTATCTTGTGGTATGTTACTAACGGGTCAGGAATCCTCTCCATTACAGACAGACTTCCAGAAACATCTCTTAGCGGAGCTTGGCCAGGACACACACACATATATATATATATATATATATATATATATATATATATATATATATATATATATTATTATCATTATTATTATTATTATTATACTTTGTCGCTGTCTCCCGCGTTTGCGAGGTAGCGCAAGGAAACAGACGAAAGAAATGCCCCCCCCCCCCCATACACATGTATATACATAAGTCCACACACGCAAATATACATACCTACACAGCTTTCCATGGTTTACCCCAGACGCTTCACATGCCTTGATTCAATCCACTGACAGCACGTCAACCCCGGTATACCACATCGCTCCAATTCACTCTATTCCTTGCCCTCCTTTCACCCTCCTGCATGTTCAGGCCCCGATCATACAAAATCTTTTTCACTCCATCTTTCCACCTCCAATTTGGTCTCCCTCTTCTCCTTGTTCCCTCCACCTCCGACACATATATCCTCTAGGTCAATCTTTCCTCACTCATCCTCTCCATATGCCCAAACCACTTCAAAACACCCTCTTCTGCTCTCTCAACCACGCTCTTTTTATTTCCACACATCTCTCTTACCCTTACGTTGCTCACTCGATCAAACCACCTCACACCACACATTGTCCTCAAACATCTCGTTTCCAGCACATCCATCCTCCTGCGCACAACTCTATCCATAGCCCACGCCTCGCAACCATACAACATTGTTGGAACCACTATTCCTTCAAACATACCCATTTTTGCTTTCCGAGATAATGTTCTCGACTTCCACACATTCTTCAAGGCCCCCAGGATTTTCGCCCCCTCCCCCACCCTATGATCCACCTCCGCTTCCATGGTTCCATCCGCTGCCAGATCCACTCCCAGATATCTAAAACACTTCACGTCCTCCAGTTTTTCTCCATTCAAACTCACCTCCCAATTGACTTGACCCTCAACCCTACTGTACCTAATAACCTTGCTCTTATTCACATTTACTCTTAACTTTCTTCTTCCACACACTTTACCAAACTCAGTCACCAGCTTCTGCAGTTTCTCACCCGAATCAGCCACCAGCGCTGTATCATCAGCGAACAACAACTGACTCACTTCCCAAGCTCTCTCATCCCCAACAGACTTCATACTTGCCCCTCTTTCCAAAACTCTTGCATTTACCTCCCTAACAACCCCATCCATAAACAAATTAAACAACCATGGAGACATCACACACCCCTGCCGCAAACCTACATTCACTGAGAACCAATCACTTTCCTCTCTTCCTACACGTACACATGCCTTACATCCTCGATAAAAACTTTTCACTGCTTCTAACAACTTTCCTCCCACACCATATATTCCCAATACCTTCCACAGAGCATCTCTATCAACTCTATCATATGCCTTCTCCAGATCCACAAATGCTACATACAAATCCATTTGCTTTTCTAAGTATTTCTCACATACATTCTTCAAAGCAAACACCTGATCCACACATCCTCTACCACTTCTGAAACCACACTGCTCTTCCCCAATCTGATGCTCTGTACATGCCTTCACCCTCTCAATCAATACCCTCCCATATAATTTACCAGGAATACTCAACAAACTTATACCTCTGTAATTTGAGCACTCACTCTTATCCCCTTTGCCTTTGTACAATGGCACTATGCACGCATTCCGCCAATCCTCAGGCACCTCACCATGAGTCATACATACATTAAATAACCTTACCAACCAGTCAACAATACAGTCACCCCCTTTTTTAATAAATTCCACTGCAATACCATCCAAACCTGCTGCCTTGCCGGCTTTCATCTTCCGCAAAGCTTTCACTACCTCTTCTCTGTTTACCCAATCATTTTCCCTAACCCTGTTATATATATATTTTCCCTAACCTTGTTATATATATATATATATATATATATATATATATATATATATATATATATATATATATATATATATATATATATATATATATATATTTATATTTATGTATTTTGCTTTGTCGCTGTCTCCCGCGTTAGCGAGGTAGCGCAAGGAAACAGACGAAAGAATGGCCCAACCCGCCCACATACACATGTATATACATACACGTCCACACACGCAAATATACATACCTATACATCTCAATGTACACTTATATACACACACAGACATATACATATATACACATGTACATAATTCATACTGTCTGCCTTTATTTGTTCCCATCGCCACCCCGCCACACATGGAATAACAACCCCTCCCCCCCCTCATGTGTGCGAGGTAGCGCTAGGAAAAGACACCAAAGGCCCCATTCGTTCACAGTCAGTCTCAAGCTGTCATGTAATAATGCACCGAAACCACAGCTCCCTTTCCACATCCAGGCCCCACACAACTTTCCATGGTTTACCCCAGACGCTTCACATGCCCTGGTTCAATCCATTGACAGCATGTCGACCCCGGTATACCACATCGTTCCAATTCACTCTATTCCTTGCCCGCCTTTCACCCTCCTGCATGTTCAGGCCCCGATCACTCAAAATCTTTTTCACTCCATCTTTCCACCTAAAATTTGGTCTCCCACTTCTCCTCGATCGCTCCACCTCTGACACATATATAATCTTTGTCAATCTTTCCTCACTCATTCTCTCCATGTGACCAAACCATTTCAAAACACCCTCTTGTGCTCTTTTAACCACGCTCTTTTTATTTCCACACATCTCTCTTACCCTTACATTACTTACTCGATCAAACCACCTCACACCACATATTGTCCTCAAACATCTCATTTCCAGCACATCCACCCTCCTGCGCGCAACTCTATCCATATCCCACGCCCCGCAACCATACAACATTGTTGGAACCACTATTCCTTCAAACATACCCATTTTTGGTTTCCGAGATAATGTTCTCGACTTCCAAACATTCTTCAAGGCTCCCAGAATTTTCGCCCCCTCCCCCACCCTATGATTCACTTCCGCTTCCGTGGTTCCAACCGCTGCCAGATCCACTCCCACATATCTAAAACACTTTACTTCCTCCATTTTTTCTCCATTCAAACTTACCTCCCAATTGACTTGACCCTCAACCCTACTGTACCTAATAACCTTGCTCTTATTCACATTTACTCTCAACCTTCTTCTTTCATACACTTTACCAAACTCAGTCACCAGCTTCTGCAGTTTCTTACATGAATCAGCCACCAGCGCTGTATCATCAGCGAACAACAACTGACTCACTTCCTAAGCTCTCTCATCCACAACAGACTGCATACTTGCCCCTTTTTCCAAAACTCTTGCATTCACCTCCCTAAGAACCCCATCCATAAACAAATTAAACAACCATGGAGACATCACACACCCCTGCCGCAAACCTACATTCACTGAGAACCAATCACTTTCCTCTCTTCCTACACGTACACATGCCTTACATCCTCGATAAAAACTTTTCATTGCTTCTAACAACTTGCCTCCCACACCATATATTCTTAATACCTTCCACAGAGCATCTCTATCAATTCTATCATATGCCTTCTCCAGATCCATAAATGCTACATACAAATCCATTTGTTTTTCTAAGCATTTCTCACATACATTCTTCAAAGCAAACACCTGATCCACACATCCTCTATCACTTCTGAAACCACACTGCTCTTCCCCAATCTGATGTTCTGTACATTCCTTCACCCTCTCAATCAATACCTTCCCATATAATATACCAGGAATACTCAACAAACTTATTCCTCTGTAGATTGAGCACTCACTCTTATCCTCTTTACCTTTGTACAATGGCACTGTGCAAGCATTCCGCCAATCCTCAGGCACCTCACCATGAATCATACATACATTAAATAACCTTACCAACCAGTCAACAATACAGTCACCCCCTTTTTTAATATATTCCACTGCAATACCATCCAAACCTGCTGCCTTACCAGCTTTCATCTTCCGCAAAGCTTTTACTACTTCTTCTCTATTTACCAAATCATTTTCCCTAACCCTCTCACTTTGCACACCACCTCGACCAAAACACCCTATATCTGCCACTCTATCATCAAACACATTCAACAAACCTTCAAAATACTCACTCAATCTCCTCACATAACCACTATTTGTTATCACCTCCCCATTAGCCCCCTTCACTGAAGTTCCCATTTGCTCCCTTGTCTTACTCACTTTATTTACCTCCTTCCAAAACATCTTTTTATTCTCCCTGAAATTTAATGATACTCTCTCACCCCAACTCTCATTTGCCCTCTTTTTCACCTCTTGCACCTTTCTCTTGACCTCCTGCCTCTTTCTTTTATACCTCTCCCACTCATTTGCATTTTTTCCCTGCAAAAATCGTCCAAATGCCTCTCTCTTCTCTTTCACTAATAATCTTACTTCTTCATCCCGCCACTCACTACCTTTTCTAATCAACCCACCTCCCACGTTTCTCATGCCACGAGCATCTTTTGCGCAAGCCATCACTGCTTCCCTAAATACATCCCATTCCTCCCCCACTCCCCTTACGTCCTTTACTTTCACCTTTTCCCATTCTGCACTCAGTCTCGCCTGGTAATTCCTCACACAAGTCTCCTTCCCAAGCTCACTTACTCTCACCACTCTCTTCATCCCAACATTCTCTCTTCTTTTCTGAAAACCCCCACAAATCTTCACCTTCGCCTCCACAAGATAATGATCAGACATCCCTCCAGTTGCACCTCTCAGCACATTAGCATCCAAAAGTCTCTCTTTCCTGCGTCTATCAATTAACCCGTAATCCAATAACGCTCTTTGGCCATCTCTCCTACTTACATACGTGTACTTATGTATATCTCGCTTTTTAAACCAGGTATTCCCAATCACCAATCCTTTTTCAGCACATAAATCTACAAGCTCTTCACCATTTCCATTTACAACACAACACTCTATGTACACCAATTATTCCCTCAACTGCTACATTACTCACCTTTGCATTCAAATCACCCATCACTATAACCCGGTCTTTTGCATCATTACAACTAACACACTCATTCAGCTGCTCCCAAAACACTTGCCTCTCATGATCTTTCTTCTCATGCCCAGGTGCATATGCACCAATAATCACCCATCTCTCTCCATCAACTTTCAGTTTTACCCATATCAATCTAGAATTTACTTTCTTACACTCTATCACATACTCCCACAACTCCTGATTCAGGAGTTGTGCTACTCCTTCCCATGCTCTTGTCCTCTCACTAACCCCTGACTTTACTCCCAAGACATTCCCAAACCACTCTTCCCTTTTACCCTTGAGCTTCGTTTCACTCAGAGCCAAAACATCCAGGTTCCTTTCCTCAAACATACTACCTATCTCTCCTTTTTTCTCATCTTGGTTACATCCACACACATTTAGACACCCCAATCTGAGCCTTCGAGGAGGATGAGCACTCCTCGCGTGACTCCCTCTTCTGTTTCCCCTTTTAGAAAGTTAAAATACAAGGAGGGGAGGGTTTCTGGCCCCCCGCTCCCGTCCCCTTTAGTCGCCTTCTACGACACGTGAGGAATGCATGGGAAGTATTCTTTCTACCCTATCCCCAGGGATATATATATATATATATATATATATATATATATATATATATATATGTATATATATATATATATATATATATATATATATATATATATATATATATATATATATATATATATATATATATATATATATATATATATATATATATATATATATATATATATATATATATATATATATATATATATATATACATATATATATATATATATATATATATATATATATATATATATATATATATATATATATATATATATATATATATATATTTTTTATTTTTTTTTATTATACTTTGTCGCTGTCTCCCGCGTTTGCGAGGTAGCGCAAGGAAACAGACGAAAGAAATGGCCCAAACCCCCCCATACACATGTATATACATACGTCCACACACGCAAATATACATACCTACACAGCTTTCCATGGCTTACCCCAGACGCTTCACATGCCTTGATTCAATCCACTGACAGCACGTTAACCCCGGTATACCACATCGCTCCAATTCACTCTATTCCTTGCCCTCCTTTCACCCTCCTGCATGTTCAGGCCCCGATCACACAAAATCTTTTTCACTCCATCTTTCCAACTCCAATTTGGTCTCCCTCTTCTCCTTGTTCCCTCCACCTCCGACACAAATATCCTCTTGGTCAATCTTTCCTCACTCATCCTCTCCATGTGCCCAAACCACTTCAAAACACCCTCTTCTGCTCTCTCAACCACGCTCTTTTTATTTCCACACATCTCTCTTACCCTTACGTTACTCACTCGATCAAACCACCTCACACCACACATTGTCCTAAAACATCTCATTTCCAGCACATCCATCCTCCTGCGCACAACTCTATCCATAGCCCACGCCTCGCAACCATACAACATTGTTGGAACCACTATTCCTTCATACATACCCATTTTTGCTTTCCGAGATAATGTTCTCGACTTCCACACATTCTTCAAGGCCCCCAGAATTTTCGCCCCCTCCCCTACCCTATGATCCACTTCCGCTTCCATGGTTCCATCCGCTGCCAGATCCACTCCCAGAATTCTAAAACACTTCACTTCCTCCAGTTTTTCTCCATTCAAACTCACCTCCCAATTGACTTGACCCTCAACCCTACTGTACCTAATAACCTTGCTCTTATTCACATTTACTCTTAACTTTCTTCTTCCACACACTTTACCAAACTCAGTCACCAGCTTCTGCAGTTTCTCACATGAATCAGCCACCAGCGCTGTATCATCAGCGAACAACAACTGACTCACTTCCCAAGCTCTCTCATCCCCAACAGACTTCATACTTGCCCCTCTTTCCAGGACTCTTGCATTTATCTCCCTAACAACCCCATCCATAAACAAATTAAACAACCATGGAGACATCACACACCCCTGCCGCAAACCTACATTCACTGAGAACCAATCACTTTCCTCTCTTCCTACACGTACACATGCCTTACATCCTCGATAAAAACTTCTTTATTATACTTTGTCGCTGTCTCCCGCGTTAACGAGGTAATGCGAGGAAACAGGCTAAAAAATGTCCCAACCCACCCACATACATTAACATTAACAGCACATTAACGTCCAAAAGTCTCTCTTTTACACGCTTATCAATTAACATGTAATCCAATAATGCCCTCTGACCATCTCTCCTACTCACATACGTATTCTTATGTATATCTCTCTTTTTAAACCAGATATTCTTAATCACCAGTCCTTTTTCAGCACACAAATCCACAAGCTCTCCATCATTTCCATTTTCAACATTAAACACCGTATATGCACCATTTATGCCGTCAACTGCCACAATACTCACCTTAGCATTTAGATCACCTGTCATTATAACTCGATCTCGTGCATCAAAGCTGCTAACACACTCACTCAGCTGCTCCAAAAACACTCATGATCTTTCTTGTCATGACCAGGTGCATAGGCACCAATAATCACCCATCTCTCTCCATCCACTTTCAGTTTTACCCAAATTAATCTACAATCTACTTTCTTACATTCTATCACATACTCTCACAACTTCTGCTTCAGGAGTAGTGCCACTCCATCCTTAACTCTTGTCCTCTCATCAATCCCTGACTTTATTCCCAAAACTTTCCCAAACCATTCTTCCCTTTATCTTTGAGCTTAAGTATAGATTAAGTACAGTTAACATTGCTTCATCACATATGTATTAGTCACTGTAGATTGCCGTTCACGCAGTCCTGAAGGATTGTTATAAATCATCCTCAGCAGCTGGGTGGAAAGACTGTGTAGACTGGATGATATTCATCACATCATCATCCTATCTTGTTTTATGTTACTAACAGGTCAGGAATCCTCTCCATTGCAAACAGACTTCCAAAAACCTCTCTCAGCGGAGCTTGGCCAGGACATTCCAGACAAAATTCCAGAGAACTCACATAACGTCGTCTGGGGATTTTCACTCATGCATGATCTTGGAAATGTTTTTACTGTTGTGTTGCCAGAATATTATATACTTGGAAACAAAAGTATTGCGTAAAACGTTTGACAAATTTCTTATGGAAATCCATGGTGTGCTTGCGTCTGATTTTAGAAGAAAAGAAAAAGACATGAGTGTGAAAGAGAGAAATGTATGAACCATTACATAAGAGAAATTATCATAACTTACTTTTCCTACGGTTAATGTTACTTCACGACAATCCTTTACACAAACAAAATAATAAGTTAAGTGATATTTTGAGAAAATTTTGTGGAAAGAAAATTGTAAGCAGATTTACGACATAAGATCTTTGAAACTTGAATGATGATTCCTAGATTATCGTCGTAGAGCGTGAAGGGAATATGTATGGTAGCAATGGTGATTCAGTCCTGTAGTTCTGACAGTGATGCTCCAGACTAAAGAAGCCTCGTCTTCTCTGTAGTGTTACTGTAAACTCTAAAGTCCTCGCCAGTGATAAGTGATCATCACTAAAGTCATAACTCTACCGAGGGTTCAGGATTCCTTAATCTACATATACAGTTGATCAGATGATCACTTCCAGTTGTTGTTAGTGGTGTCAGATGTGCAGACAAATACACAGCCAGGATGTTGATGGTGATGTCAGATGATATAATTTCATCGACACTCGAGTTGTTCTTCGTGTCAGGTGTTGTGATCAGACCAACACTCTGGGTGTTGGTAGTGGTGTCAAGTGTTGTGATCAGACCAACACTCTGGGTGTTGGTAGTGGTGTCAGGTGTTGTGATCAGACCAACACTCTGGGTGTTGTTGATGGTGTCAGGTGTTGTGATCAGACCGACACTCTAGGTGTTGGTAGTGGTGTCAGGTGTTGTGATCAGACCAACACTCTGGGTGTTGTTGATGGTGTCAGGTGTTGTGATCAGACCAACACTCTGGGTGTTGTGTGTGGTGTCAGGTGTTGTGATCAGACCAACACTCTGGGTGTTGTTGGTGGTGTCAGGTGTTGTGATCAGACCGATGCTCTGGGTGTTGTTGATGGTGTCAGGTGTTGTGATCAATTGATCTCACTTCCTCATTCCGAATCACTCATAACCATTTGGCTAATGTAGTCACTAGATCTCATCCACTACAATGTTAAAAATTAAACAGGCACTGGCAGCACCAACCACCACACTATGACATACACCACACCAACATCCCCAACCACACATAGGTATACACCACACCATAACCAATGCACACAAAATGCATACAGCAAAAAACACACCTCCTCCACATCACACTATACGCCTCACTAGCAAAGCCCACCACACAAAGGCATCACAAAACACCAACCCTCACTCACAGAACGCCGACACCACACACTAACGGAGGGATTACTCATATCAGTTCAGTCCACAATACGCTGATGAAAATAAAGAAAAACATTCACAAAAAATCATTCGCCAAAGTTCCGCATCAAAGTTTACTAGCTACAACTAAAATACTAAGTTGTACTTCGGTCGATATGAAATTCGTTGACTGGCCGCACACAAGTAACAAGTGGTGTGACACAAGGATCATCAATGCCTTGATATCGGTTCTCTTTCTCACATGCATCAATGAGAAGAGTATTAATAATTCAGTGAATAAGAATAGGGGAACAGGATGATTATTGCAACAAGAATAAGAACGACAGAAAAACAAGAAAGCTAGGTAATGAAAACGGTGATGAATGATTGAATGATATGAGGAGGTGAGGAAGACAAGTTGCCTGACGCAGACAAAAGCAGACATTGTGGCGGTCGTGAGTGGCCGGCGGGAGGGTTGCCTCTGACGTTGTCTGTACTGGTGACTGGCCTGATTACCTGGGTCCTGGCCAACCCTGTGTGGTGCCTCTCTCTCTCTCTCTCTCTCTCTCTCTCTCTCTCTCTCTCTCTCTCTCTCTCTCTCTCTCTCTCTCTCTCTCAAATGTCAAAGCGAAACTCATGAGATGCAAAGATAAATCAATTTTTTGAGATTACAGAAAATTGAAGAAGTAGAAAATAGGAAATGTTCGACTCGGGTATCACAAAACAGTAAGGATATCAAGCATCAATAGAAGAGTAAAAGAAAAGATAGTTAGTTGTTTTTCTGTTGACATTACAGTAAGACAAATGATAGGATCAGAAGTTGATTAAAATGAGATCCATAAAGATGGGCAGACGTGAACCTGATGGAATCTACCCCTGACGAATCTAAGCAAATAAGTCAAGAGAGAACAATTAAAAATGTATTGATATAAAGGTCTAACAGGTAATATATTAGAAGGAGAAACAATCACCGAAGATCTAAGACTCATCATACATGAGACATTAGAATTCAAAAACACATTGAAAAGATAGCACCATCGAGCCAAGTAATGAGTGGTATCATAATGAGAACTTTCACTTTAAGAGTTAGGGAAATATTGAATGAACGTTTCACTTTTTGTATAAGAAGCAACATCGCATGCTGCAGTGTCGTATGGCGACCAAGCAAACAAATGAAGATAACATGTTAGAGTGAATTCATAAGCACTTCTCAAGAAAAATCGTGGGATGGAAATTTTTTACTACGACAAGAGGCTGATACGATTCCATCGTCAAAGACTAGAAAGAAGAGAAAAAGAAATAATAATCTACTCATCGTATCATAATAAATGGGTATAAGACAAAGCTATTCACTTCAAAGCTTCTTAGTATGGAAGACGGAACTTATTAAGTCTTCAAGAATACCATGAAATACACAAAAATCACATAAAAAAAGAATTTTAAGAACCTTGTAAGAAAGCTAGAAAACCTATTCAATATACTTCCAAGAGAAATAAGAACATGCACAGAACAGCCCCAGAAAACTATGAATAAGAAATTGATATGTGGTTAAAGTCAGTCTCGTATCCAACCAGGATAACTCGCCGTTTAATGAGCGCATTGGAAGAGGGTCGATATTATTTTTCAAGCAAGATGTTTGGTTAGCACTAGGCGTTCATCCTGTCTTCAACTAAAATCTCAGTTTATGTATTCGCACATAGGTACATTCCACGCACTCTCTCTCTCTCTCTCTCTCTCTCTCTCTCTCTCTCTCTCTCTCTCTCTCTCTCTCTCTCTCTCTCTCTCTCTCTCTCTCTCTCTCTCTCTCTCTCTCTCTCATCTTTTTTACAAACATATTTCTTTTTCTTCGACTAACAGATTATCGGGCCAAGGATGATTTCACCTTTTTCACCTGGAAACCTTTTTTACTTCTTCATAAAATGATCAGCAAGTTGCACATCAGTCTCACGGGAAACTCACTTAGAAGGACCATCAATTATTAGAAAGTATCAGGAGGGCAGGATGTTGTCCTCACCCGGGAGTCTCTGCTGCCACCTGCTACACGGTCATTACCCACACATCTATTGTAGTAGCTAACAGATTATATGGCCATGTCATCCTAGAAACAAGTGTCATCTGGTTTTAACTCAGGTTCTAATCTTGGATCTCTGTATTAACTTCGGTTGAGGCTACAGGTCTAATGCCTCCTGTGGTCACTTGAGTGTACGTACACACGGGTCCCTCCAGGCAGGCGTGATCCAGCCTCGGTTTGAGTCGTTATTGCTGTCTCGTATCTTCAGGATCCGGAAGACTTAAGGTCCTTTAAACTGGTAAACTTTTGGGAGCTTGAGGTTCTGCTTTTGTTGGGAGCTTGAGGTTCTGCTTTTGTTGGGAGCTTGAGGTTCTGCTTTTGTTGGGAGTTTGAGGTTATGCTTTTGTTAGGAGCTTGAGGTTCTGCTTTTGTTGGGAGTTTGAGGTTATGCTTTTGTTGGGAGCTTGAGGTTCTGCTTTTGTTGGGCGCTTGAGGTTCTGCTTTTGTTGGGAGTTTGAGGTTATGCTTTTGTTGGGAGCTTGAGGTTCTGCTTTTGTTGGGAGCTTGAGGTTCTGCTTTTGTTGGGAGCTTGAGGTTCTGCTTTTGTTTGGAGCTTAAGGTTCTGCTTTTGTTGGGAGCTTGAGGTTCTACTTTTGTTGGGAGCTTGAGGTTCTGCTTTTGTTGGGAGCTTGAGGTTCTACTTTTTTCCTATTGAACTATTCTTGATGCATTTTACATAGAACGGAGATTTGCGCCTAAAGAGCTTTGTTAACCAGTACACAGCAAGACTTTCCTAGAGAACCTTTGGATGTCGTTTACTACTACTATAAAAAGATGCTCTTATCTGTCGTCTGTAGACGACTTAGCATTAAAATTTACCTCAAGGGAAATTTGCATTATAACTGTCTACAAAGAACCTTTGGTCTAAGGAACATCAGTTGATGTCGTTTACTACTACTATAAAAAAAAATGCTCTTATCTGCCGTCTGTAGACGACTTAGCATTAAAAATTACTTCAAGGGAAATTTGCATTATAACTGTCTACAAAGAACCTTTGGTCTAAGGAACATCAGTTGATGTTTAATACTACTATGAAAAAATGCTCTTATGTGTCGTCTGTAGAAGACTTAGCATTAAAAATTACTTCACGAGAAATTTGCATTATAACTGTGTACATCATTTCAGAACCTGGATTTACTTTCCAATTTTGACTCCATCGATGAATGTGCCCCAACTGCCAGTTAACATATTCTGCTGCCTACCTTCCCTCCTCCCACTGCAGGAGCTAATGAGTCTGCAGTTTCCCGTACAAGCAGGCGTTATTAATGCCTCTGGAGGTGATCAATAAGAACAAAATGCTACGCGACAGGACCAAACGTTGACCCAATTCCCACTGCTCTTTGTTTAGCATTGCTTGGTCTCACCTGCACAGGACCCCGACACGTCGGTGTTGATAAGGATTGTGTTTGAGACAACGGTCTACTTTCACTGGTTGGTATATCATATTTTCTTCTAAGCGTTTACCTACAAGTCCCTACTTTTGAGTGTGTGTGTGTGTGTGTGTGTGTGTGTGTGTGTGTGTGTGTGTGTGTGTGTGTGTGTGTGTGTGTGTAGATAATCTTCGGCTCCGATGGTTACATCGGAGTAGATTCCATTGGCGTATAATGAGATCTTTGACAGTAAGTGAACCCCTCTGCTATGGCTGGTCGAGGCAGCATCTGGAGCTGCTCACTCACTCCAACGTCAGCTGGGTATTTTTGATCAACTGACAACAGTAGTAAACAAGCTATTGAGCCAAACCAATTTATTCAGTTAGATCATTGATTCTGAGTGCGAAAACAGTTTATACAAGCCGTTAATTATCATGGTGTTCGCCTTTATGACAAGAACTACAGTATCTTTACGCTTATGATTCCTGTAATTTTTGAAGTCAAACAACAATTACAGACATAGTTAATATTTCTTATTCATTTGTTCCTCGGTCATATGCAGCTCCCATGATAATGTCGGCTGCTTCTTCTACGTTTACATTTAATCAATATTTTCTTTATTTGTTCGTTGATTTATGTAGGTTTTGAGAGACATCTGTTCAGTCTTCTAACCCACAAATTCTTACTAGATATGCCAGTTTCTTCGCTCTCCTTCGCCAAGCTGCCCAAGGAACATTTCCATTTGTATATTTCAATTGTTTCGTGCTTTACATGTCCACATTATTGCTGCAGACATGTGCCACCTCCAGAACTTATCGGTTTCCTCTGTGTCTGACTCGGAATTCTATGTTTCATATTACTCGTTCTGACTATTTGCTGGATGGTCCTCTGGTGCAAATACCAAAGCGTCCAATGCAGTAATTACTTATTAAGTGCCCAGTGATGCAGATGCTTGTACCATGTAGTAGTCACTCAGTGTATGACCCTACGGTCTATATATGATCTTTGTACCTGCAAAGTGATGCTGCGGTACAGAATGCTGTTGTCTCATATAGGATGACGTTTGGATGGGACCCCTTGCTTTATATTTCTTGTTCGTGGCGAGGGTGATATCGAAAACGCAAGCATGAAATAAAAGTTGGTGTTACTCTGTGTCTTCTTTCAGCTGCATATCCCTGTAGCATTTCTCTAGTAAGGGATGGAAGTTCCATGAGTTTTTCTAGGTTGTATTTGCCTAGAACAAGTTTTCAGAAAGGTCGTCTGAGGTTCAACATCCAGTCCTCATAGTTTGTATGTGAATTACTTTAATTCTGTCCCACGCATAATTTCACTGTACACTGAACTCTAACATGATCTGAGACGGTAACATCTCCGAGTGAGAGACACTGCAGGCACGGTCTATGGCTGATCCACTACAGTTAGCGTTGAGTGCGCCACTGTGAATATCCCTACGTAGGTTATAACAGGATCTTAACCTACGCTGTCCCAGAATTCACTACCAGCGTTTTACAAGAAGTGGAACTGGGAATCATCCTAAATAACGACGTTGGTTACCATAAGCAATTATCATACAGATACAGCAACAAATGTCGAGTGCATCAAGTAACACATATCGTGAGAAGAGAGGCTGACACTTAGTTTTTCAAGTAACACACACGAGGGTAGTGACAGACTCCAAGTGTTTCAGGTGATCTATGTTACGAGACAAGTCACAAACGTCAGGTAATAAAGTAAAACATACCTTCAGTGAAGTGACAAATATTAAGTATCTCAAGTAACTTACAAGAGGAAAGACAAGTATCAGATGTATTAAGTAACTCATACCACGAGTAGTACAACAAATATTAACTAATTTCAGTAACACAAACGAGGAGTGGAATGACAAGTGTTCAATATATTCATTAATAAGAATCACTCAAGGCACGACGGATGATGGATCCTTCGCATTAATCACACTACATATGAATAGCATCAGTCAGGTATTTCGGGTAATCCACAACTATTTCAGGTGGGTCAAAACACATAAGCTACGAGAAGAGCAACGACAGATTTTAAGTTCATCAGGTAACCCAAGCAATGCACGTCATAACCAGGGTGACGAAAGACTTTGGTTATCTTGATCAGGGAACTCCAGCAACACAGGCCACGAGAGATGTGACTAGTGATTCCATTATCTCGAGTGGCGTATGCTTGATACCTACAGTTGTCGCTTTTTTCTTTAAAAACTGTTTTTCAGTTTTGAGCTGCCTGTACCGCACAGTTATCTCAGGTCTCATCTGAAAAGCTAAAGCAATATTGGAACCATGTTAGTGATTCCAAGGCTAGAAAGTAATTTTCTACACACTGACTTTTAAAATGCCAAGCAAAGCGAAATGCCGCGTCTCACTGGATTAAGAAAAATAATTCTCTCAGGTGCAATCCGAGGCTCTGGAATTTTAAATTATATGCAAAACACCAAAGAATTCACTTACTATCCTTGCATAAAACGTGAAACATAAGTTTTGATAAGATTAAGGAAATTCCACGAGTATACTTCTCAGGAAATCACAGAAGGAGTAGACTTGACTCTCTCCTTTCTAGAAGTAAGAGGGAGGCACGTAACCCCAGACGTCCCCCTCCTGTGTGCCTTGCAGTTGAACTTTGCCTTTTACTCCCTTGTATGTCCCACAGCAGCTGTCAGGTACTCTCACGTCAGCCTGAGTGGAGTGGTCGTCTGAGAATCTTGATAGCTTTATGGGTCTTATAGACCCAGCTTACCAGAGGTATTATGGAAAATATTAAACAAGAGAAAGAGACGGACGAGCAAAGAAATTTCTCTGATACGTACATCGAACTGATTCATATATGAAAATATGAGATACATTTGTCTAACATCTTCATGATGATAAGTTTCTCAGGCCGACAACAGAGGCAGCCCACGAAGCTCTCACTACTGCATAAATGCTTTAACACTCAGCATTCTCACTTCACTTTATATATGGTACTTGTCCAGTGACACAGAGTTTCATAGATACACAGTTAACACAGACCCCATGCTGAAAAATATGTAGTCCCCTTAAAGCAAGAGAATAAAATGACAGCAAAGCGTAGGCTCTCTCCCTACCCTCTACTACACGCCAAACGGGAAACAGGTAGATGAAAAACCTAGCGGAACTAACTTATCTGAAGAATATCTTTATATGAAAGCTAAAAGTAAGAGAGAATATGAGTATGTCATACATCCCATCACCAAAGACATGTATCCCTTCACTTTCTCATATAAAAGAGGCAAAAATAAACTTTGAGCTCCAGCCTCACGACTTACCATGTCTATATTACTCTTCATGTGGAAGGATGATACAAGACTTCCTTCTTCTTCTTGCAAAGCAGTTGTACGGTTTAATCAATGTTGGTACGTTACTGCAGCATGGCCAACGCGAGATCGGTGGTTGAGAAGGTAGAATCATATATCACATATACCACAACTTGTACAATGATTGGTTAAAAGAATTTATTCAGTGCCAGAGAGTGACAGGTAATAATCAAGTCTAATTTTGAGCAAAGTAATTGTGTTGCTCTGAAGGTCATTTTCTGGGAGCATATTCCATGCATCAGTAACGTCGAAAAATTTCATGCAATCCAGATTCACTCGATGACTTATAAGTTTTGGTCCGTTTCCTTTCCTTAGAAGCAATTGAGCGAAGAAAATTTTCTACATCGATATTATCAACTTGCTCCGAAGCCTTTTGGCGAGAGAGAAAAAATTTACATCTTGCAGTCTATCATCATATGGTTAGTTACTAAGGAAAGAATCAATGATTTTTGTTCCCATTCGTTGTACTGCTTCTGAGTTAAGACTATCGTAGAGTGGGTGCCTAAAACTCCGCTCCATATTCAAGGTGGGATCTAACTAGATGTTCGTGGTAATACTACATTCATGGTCTTGTATGTAAAGTTTCTGTTGATAATTCCTAATCTCCTATCTGCTTTCTTCTTGGCAGCTTCGTTACATCGCTGGAAGAATTTAAGTTACTAGAGACAGTGACTTCTAAATCCCCCACACAAGTGATGATTTTATCGTGCGGCCCATCAGTAACGATCATATTTTTTGTTTAGGTTTCCTACTTGTAACAACTGACAGTTAGTAACATTAATGGACATTTGTTTTCTAAACTATTCGGTTATTCTATCTAGATCCTCTTGCAATCTTAGTCTATCTTCTTCAACTGATATATCGTCGTCGATCTTTGTGTTATCTTCAGATTTAGATATTAAGTTATTCTTCCCTACATCAATATCATAATTACATAATTGATGAAAATATACCTAGGTCCCAGGACGGACTCCTGGGCGACCCCACTAGTATCAGGTAACCAATTGTTTCTTACAGTTAAGTAACCAAGCTTCCATCCAGTTTCCTGTGCAACCAGTGAGCCCCAGGGCCTGACTTTAGGCATCAACTTATCGTGGAGAACTTTTTAAAAGCTGTTTGGAAGTCCAGAAATATTGTATCCACTACTCCAGTGTAATCTTGAGCTTGAATAGTCATGATAAAATTCAAGATAGCATGTGAGATGATCTGTACTTTCTAAATTCACACTGTGTATTTTTGATCAGACTGTGTTGCTCAAGGTAACCTACAATTGTACCTCTAATAATCTATTCCAGAGTTATGTATATGATTAATGAAAGGCTAATAGGACGGTAATTGCCGGGCATTGTACGCAACCCTTTTTAAAATTGGGATAAGGTCTGCCATTTTCTAACCCTGCTGTACTATTCCATCCTGGAGAGATATAATGAAATTGCGGTTAGGCAATTTCATGTGTGACCTTTCATCTAATTACTAATGGATGGAAACAATCAAGACCTGGGCTCTTACTGATCTTCAGCCCATCTATCTGTGTTGGTACTTTTTTGTATGGCAAATTTTAGCATCACATTTGTGGCATATAACACTTTACCAGGGTTGTTACTATGCTTTTATCGCCCAACTTAGGTGCTCCATCTTCGTTTACTAAAGGTCCTGTTCAATGCCTCACATGTTTCTTCTTTCTGTTATATCTACAACATTTTTTAGGACTCTTCGTGTTATCTCCTGTAACACTACTTTCATACTTTCTCTTAGCTCCCTTAATGGGTCTCTGTACCTCTCTCTTAATTGTACTGTATTGTGTTGTGATATTTAGGAAACTAAGTCTACAAATGAACTACCGAAATGACCCATTCTTTAGGCATATGAAACTTCCAAGACATTCATCTTTATCATCGTTATAAATTATTCATGTTTACATAACCGCTTTGATTTGTTTATGAATGGAGTGGTTAGGGAGGTGAATGCAAGAGTTTTGAAGAGAGGGCTAAGTATGCAGTCTGTTGTGCATGAGGGGGCTTGGGAAGTGAGTCAGTTGTTGTTCGCTAATGATATACCACTGGTGGCTGATTCCGGTGAGAAACTACAGAAGTTGGTGATTGAGTTTGGTAAAGTGTGTGAAAGAAGAAAGTTGAGAGTGAGTGTGAATGAGAGCAAGGTTGATAGGTTCAGTAGGGTTGAGGGACAAGTTGATTGGGAGGTGAGTTTGAGTGGAGTAAAATTAGAGGAAATGAAGTGTTTTAGATATCTGGGTGTGGACCTAGCAGCGGATGGAACCATGAAAGAGGAAATAGGTCAAGGTGGGGGAGGAGGAGCTGGTTCTGGGAGCGTTGAAAAATGAGTGGAAGGCAAGAACGTTATCTCGAAAAGCAAAAATGGTTGTTTAAAGAAATAGTGGTTCTAACAATGTTATATGGTTGCAGGGCATGAGCTATGGCGAAGTTTGTGACGAGGAGGGTGGATGTGATGGAAATGAACTGTTTGGGGACAATATGTGGTGTGAGGTGGTTTGATCGAGTAACAAATGTAAGGGAGAGAGAGATGTGAAGTAATGAAAAGAGCGTGGTTGAGAGAGCAGAAGAGGATTTGTTGAAATTTTTTTGACACATGGAGAGAATGAGTGAGGAAAGATTGGCAAAAAGGATATATGTGTCAGAGGTAGAGGGAAGACGAAGCGGGAGACCAAATTGGACCTGGAAGGATGGGCCTCATACAGGAGGGTTAAATGTGTGCAAGGAATAGAGTGAATTGGAACGATGTGGTATACCAGAGTCGACGTACTGTCACTGGATTGAACCACGGCACGTAAGGCGTCTGGAGTAAACCATGGAAAGGTCTGTGGGGCGTGGATGTGGAAAGGGAGCTGTGGTTTCGGTGCATTACACATGACAGCTAGAGACTGAGTGTGAACGAACGTGGCCTTTTTTGTCCTTTCCTGGCGCTACCTCGCTGGGGGGAGGATGTCACACGAACTCTTCTTATGTGATAAATCTGTCCAATAAACAACTAGATAAGGATTCCTTGTGTGCTTTAGGCTATGGATTAAGTTTTATGTCCTCTAACAGGGATGCTAGCTGTGTTGATGTCACAAAGTCCTTTTGCAATTTAGAGAACTACAGCAATTCATCTAATGATGAAACTAATATTTGTAAGAGTTTAGTGTATGCCAGTTTGTCAAATCCAGTGGAACCTAATTGCCCTAAAAGATTTATAAAAGCTATTAACACCTTAAAAAAAGACAATGATATACATGTCACTAAAGCAGATAAGCTAACACTGTTGTGATTATGGACAAAAGAAATTATCTATCTATAATGAATGATCTTTTAAATGATGACACAACATGTCTCAAACTCAGTAAGAATCCCCTAGAAGCAGTTAATTCCCATTTCAATAAAGAACTGAAAATGTTGTTGAAAGGTAATGGTTCCCTTATCGAAAGTTTGTCATCTTTGTCCCCTTCATCGCCATATATGTATGGACTTATCAAAACAAATACACGAAATTTTCCAGCAAGCAGTGAGTTCAGTAGCCTCCATCATATATTAATTGTCAAAATGGTTAGTTTCTTTATGAAGCTCCTTAGTGGGTAACATATCAAATACTGATATAATGAATAATGTAGATTTACTTAACAAACTTAACAATATCATCGTTAATTTTGATTTCAGATTTGTTAGCTTTCATGTTTCCATACTTTTCATAAAGGTTCCAGTTGATGACCTTTTAGAAGATATATTTGACGTTTTGGATGATATTCATTTACCAGTTTCAAAGTCTGTTTTCATTGAACTGACAAACTTGTGTATAAAAGACTGTGTATTTCAATTCAATGGAGATCATTATGCTCAAAAATTTGGTATGGCAATGGGTAACCCTCTCACCTATAATACGTAATCTTTAAATGAAATTTTTTTAAACAAAATTGCTAAAGGATATCATACCTTCTAATGCAATGTAGTTTAGGTATGCATATGATGTTCTCTGTGCTTGGCCAACTTATGAAAATTTACAAACATTTCTACCATGACCTAACATTTTAGCACGTGCCATCAAATTTATTGTAGAAAATGAAAATAATGGTATGTTACCATTTTTAGATTGCATGATACATAGGCAAGGAAGCAAGTTTAAGTTTAGCATATACAGAAAACCTACCAATGTATGCTCATATATCCATTATTACTCATCTAAACATGACAGAGTTACATTATCAGCATTTCAGTCTATGTTCCTTGGGACATTACGTATTTACAGTCCAGCGTTTATTGATGATGAATTTGAGAAGATATATTCCATTGGACCTAAGTTAAAGTACTCTAGATATTTCATTGATAAATCCCTTAAGTTAGCGAAGAAAACATTTCATAGAGTTAAGCCCAAACCTCATATTGACACCAAGAATCTTTTAGTTCTCCCTTTTGATAATGATTTTACTTTACTTCCCATGTTGCTTAAATCCTTTAATGAAAATGTTGCTTTCAGCAACAATAATACTATAGAAAATATCTTAATCAGGAAATCACCAGAAAATTCTCCTGGGTGCATCTATAAAGTGCCATTTAGAAGTTGTGATAAGTTTTAAGTTGGGCAGACTAATAAGGATCTTTCTTTTAGACTTAAGCAACATAGATATAGTATAAGAACGGGACAAGAATAAAATGCCTTGTTTAATTACGTTAAAAACTATGATCATTATACTGACTGGAGTAATGCCATCTCAATTATTAACTCTAACCCCAGTACCACGAGAAATATAATTGAATTTTCTATTATTAAATACACAAAGATTTAGAACCTTAATGTTATTAAAGGTCTATACAAATTGGATAACTTATTGTTGATAAAATTTGTAAACAATTCACCTTCTTCTCCACATAATAACTTTATGATACGCTTGTCGTCTGTCTTGGACAATCACATGTTTCCAAATGGCGACTTAGCTACGTTTCTTCGTTGTATATCAAGTGACTTATATTTCTCTCTTGTGTCTCCCCTGATGATGTGATTATTACATGAAAATGCACTTGGGAACTTATCGTGTTTCCTTTTCCCCGTGGACTCATACCACACATACCATACATCTCTCTTACCCTTTCATCACTTACGTGTTTACCAAATGGCGTCCTACCTTCGTCTCTTCGATGTATATCAATTGACTGTTATATTTCTCTCTTGTGTCTCCCCTGATAATGTGATTATTACACGAAAGTGCACTTGGGAACTTTTCGTGTTTCATTTTCCCCATGGACTCAAAGGAATATCTTGATCACGCGCAAAATTGTGATCCTTTCCAAAATATATATATATATATATATACATATATATATGTGTATATATATATATATATATATATATATATATATATATATATATATATATATATATATATATATATATATATATTTTTTTTTTTTTTTTTTTTATACTTTGTCGCTGTCTCCCGCGTTTGCGAGGTAGCGCAAGGAAACAGACGAAAGAAATGGCCCAACCCCCCCCATACACATGTATATACGTACGTCCACACACGCAAATATACATACCTACACAGCTTTCCATGGTTTACCCCAGACGCTTCACATGCCTTGATTCAATCTACTGACAGCACGTCAACCCCGGTATACCACATCGCTCCAATTCACTCTATTCCTTGCCCTCCTTTCACCCTCCTGCATGTTCAGGCCCCGATCACACAAAATCTTTTTCACTCCATCTTTCCACCTCCAATTTGGTCTCCCTCTTCTCCTCGTTCCCTTCTCCTCCACCTCCGACACATATATTCTCTTGGTCAATCTTTCCTCACTCATTCTCTCCATGTGCCCGAACCATTTCAAAACACCCTCTTCTGCTCTCTCAACCACGCTCTTTTTATTTCCACACATCTCTCTTACCCTTACGTTACTTACTTGATCAAACCACCTCACACCACATATTGTCCTCAAACATCTCATTTGCAGCACATCCATCCTCCTGCGCACAACTCTATCCATAGCCCACGTCTCGCAACCATACAACATTGTTGGAACCACTATTCCTTCAAACATACCCATTTTTGCTTTCCGAGATAATGTTCTCGACTTCCACACATTCTTCAAGGCTCCCAGAATTTTCGCCCCCTCCCCCACCCTATGATCCACTTTCGCTTCCATGGTTCCATCCGCTGCCAGATCCACTCCCAGATATCTAAAACACTTCACTTCCTCCAGTTTTTCTCCATTCAAACTCACCTCCCAATTGACTTGACCCTCAACCCTACTGTACCTAATAACCTTGCTCTTATTCACATTTACTCTTAACTTTCTTCTTTCACACACTTTACCAAACTCAGTCACCAGCTTCTGCAGTTTCTCACATGAATCAGCCACCAGCGCTGTATCATCAGCGAACAACAACTGACTCACTTCCCAAGCTCTCTCATCCCCAACAGACTTCATACTTGCCCCTCTTTACAAAACTCTTGCATTCACCTCCCTAACAACCCCATCCATAAACAAATTAAACAACCATGGAGACATCACACACCAATGCCGTAAACCTACATTCACTGAGAACCAATCACTTTCCTCTCTTCCTACACGTACACATGCCTTACATCCTCGATAAAAACTTTTCACTGCTTCTAACAACTTGCCTCCCACACCATATATTCTTAATCCCTTCCACAGAGCATCTCTATCAACTCTATCATATGCCTTCTCCAGATCCATAAATGCTACATACAAATCCTCTACCACTTCTGAAACAACACTGCTCTTCCCCAATCTGATGCTCTGTACATGCCTTCACCCTCTCAATCAATATCCTCCCATATAATTTACCAGGAATACTCAACAAACTTATACCTCTGTAATTTGAGCACTCACTCTTATCCCCTTTGCCTTTGTACAATGGCACTATGCACGCATTCCGCCAATCCTCAGGCACCTCACCATGAGTCATACATACATTAAATAACCTTACCAACCAGTCAACAATACAGTCACCCCCTTTTTTAATAAATTCCACTGCAATACCATCCAAACCTGCTGCCTTGCCGGCTTTCATCTTCCGCAAAGCTTTTACTACCTCTTCTCTGTTTACCAAATCATCTTCCCTAACCCTCTCACTTTGCACACCACCTCGACCAAAACACCCTATATCTGCCACTCTATCATCAAACACATTCAACAAACCTTCAAAATACTCACTCCATCTCCTTCTCACATCACCACTACTTGTTATCACCTCCCCATTTGCGCCCTTCACTGAAGTTCCCATTTGCTCCCTTGTATATATATATATATATATATATATATATATATATATATATATATATATATATATATATATATATATATATATATATATATATATATATATATATATATATATATATATATATATATATATATATATATATATATATATATATATATATATATATATATATATATATATATATATATATATATATATATATATATATATATATATATATATATATATATACATATATAAATATATATATATATATATATATATATATATATATATATATATATATATATATATATATATATATATATATATATATATATATATATATATATATATATATATATATATATATACATATATAAATATATATATATATATATATATATATATATATATATATATATATATATATATATATATATATATATATATATATATATATATTTTTTTTTTTTTTTATTTTTTTTTTTTTTTTTTTTTTTTTTTATACTTTGTCGCTGTCTCCCGCGTTTGCGAGGTAGCGCAAGGAAACAGACGAAAGAAATGGCCCAACCCCCCCCCCATACACATGTACATACACACGTCCACACACGCAAATATACATACCTACACAGCTTTCCATGGTTTACCCGAGACGCTTCACATGCCTTGATTCAATCCACTGACAGCACGTCAACCCCTGTATACCACATGACTCCAATTCACTCTATTCCTTGCCCTCCTTTCACCCTCCTGCATGTTCAGGCCCCGATCACACAAAATCTTTTTCACTCCATCTTTCCACCTCCAATTTGGTCTCCCTCTTCTCCTCGTTCCCTCCACCTCCGACACATATATCCTCTTGGTCAATCTCTCCTCACTCATTCTCTCCATGTGCCCAAACCATTTCAAAACACCCTCTTCTGCTCTCTCAACCACGCTCTTTTTATTTCCACACATCTCTCTTACCCTTACGTTACTTACTCGATCAAACCACCTCACACCACACATTGTCCTCAAACATCTCATTTCCAGCACATCCATCCTCCTGCGCACATCTCTATCCATAGCCCACGCCTCGCAACCATACAACATTGTTGGAACCACTATTCCCTCAAACATACCCATTTTTGCTTTCCGAGATAATGTTCTCGACTTCCACACATTTTTCAAGGCTCCCAAAATTTTCGCCCCCTCCCCCACCCTATGATCCACTTCCGCTTCCATGGTTCCATCCGCTGACAGATCCACTCCCAGATATCTAAAACACTTCACTTCCTCCAGTTTTTCTCCATTCAAACTCACCTCCCAATTGACTTGACCCTCACCCCTACTGTACCTAATAACCTTGCTCTTATTCACATTTACTCTCAACTTTCTTCTTCCACACACTTTACCAAACTCAGTCACCAGCTTCTGCAGTTTCTCACATGAATCAGCCACCAGCGCTGTATCATCAGCGAACAACAACTGACTCACTTCCCAAGCTCTCTCATCCCCAACAGACTTCATACTTGCCCCTCTTTCCAGGACTCTTGCATTTACCTCCCTTACAACCCCATCCATAAACAAATTAAACAACCACTTATTATGTTTTATCGCTGTCTTCCGCGTTACCGAGGTAGCGCAAGGAAATAGACTAAAGAATGGCCCAACCCACCCACATACACATGTGTAGACATACACGTCCACACTTGCACGTATATATACCTACACATTTCAACGTATACATATACGTACATACACAGACATATACATATATACAGATGTACGTAATTTATACTTGCAGCCTTAATTCACTGCCGTCGCCACCCCGCCACACATAAAATGACAACCCCCTACCCCCGGCACGTGTGCGAATTAGTTGTCATGTATAATGCACCGAAACCACAGCTACCTATCCACATCCAGGCCTCACAAAACTTTCCATGCTTTACCCCAGACGCTCCATATGCCCTGGTTTAATCCATTGACAGCACGTCGACCCCGGTATACCACATCGTTCCAATTCACTCTATTCCTTGCACGCCTTTCACCCTCCTGCATGTTTAGGCCCCAATAGCTCAAAATCTATTTTACTCCATCTTTCCACCTCCAATTTGGTCTCCCACTTCTCCTCGTTCCCTCCACTTCTGACAAATATATCCTCTTTGTCAATCTTTCCTCATTCATTCTCTCCATGTGACCAAACTATATCAAGACACCCTCTTCTGGTCTCTCAACCACACTCTTTTTATTACCACACATCTCTCTTACCCTTTCATCACTTACTCGATCAAACCACCTCACACAACGTATTGTCCTCAAACATCTAATTTCCAACGCACCCACCCTCCTTCACACAACCCTATCTATAGCCAACATCTCGCAACCATAGAGTATTGTTAGAACCACTATTCGGTCAAACATCCCAATTTGTGCTTTCCGAGATAATGTTCTCGCCTTCCACACGTTTTTCAACGCTTCCAGAACTTTCGACTCCTCCCCCACCCTGTGACTCTCTTCCGCTTCCATATACCCATCCGCTGCCAAACCCACTCCCAGATATCTAAAACACTTCACGTCCTACAGTTTTTCTCCATTCAAACTTACCTCCCAATTGACTTGTCCCTCAACCCTACTGTAGCTAATAACTTTGTTCTTATTCACATTTACTCTCAGCTTTCTTCTTTAACACACTTTACCAAGCTCAGTCAATAGCTTCTGCAGTTTCTCATCCGGATCAGCCACCAGCGCTGTATCATCAGCGAACAACACCTGACTCACTTACCAAGCTCTCTCATCAACAACAGACTGCATACTTGCCCCTCTCTCCAAAGCTATTGCATTCACCTCCCTAACAACCCAATCCATAAACAAATTAAACAGCCATGGAAACATTAAGCACCCCTGCCGCAAACCGACATTTACTAAGAACCAATCACTTTCCTCTCCTCCTACTCGTTCACATGCTTTACATCCTCGATAAAAACTTTTCTCTGCTTCTGGCAACTTGCATCCCACACCATATATTCTTAATACCTTCCACAGAGTTTCTCTATCAATTCCATCATATGCCTTCTCCAGATCCATAAATGCTACACACAAACCAATTTGCTTTTCTAAGTATTTTTCAGATACATTCTTCAAAGCAAACACCTAATCCACACATCCTCTACCACTTCTAAAACCACACTGCTCTTCCCCAATCTGATGCTCTGTACATGCTTTCACCCTCTCAATCAATTCCCTCCCTTAGAATTTTCTAGGAATACTCTACAAACTTATACCTCTTTAATTTGAACACTCACCTTTATCCCCTTCGCCTTTGTACAATGGCGCTATCATACATGCATTCCGCCTATCCTCAGGCACTTCACCATGAGCCATACATACATTAGATATCCTTACCAACTAGTCAACAACACAGTCACCCCCTTTTTTAATAAATTCCACTTCAATACAATCCAAACTCGCCGCCTTGCCGGCTTTCATCTTCCGCAAAGCTTTCACTACCTCTTCTCTGTTTACCAAAACATTCTCCCTAACCCTCTCACTTCGCACACCACCTCGACCCAAACACCCTTTATCTGCCACTCTATCGTCTAACACATCGAACAAACCTTCAAAATACTCACTCCATCACCTTCTCACATCGCCACTACTTGATTACTACCTCCCCATTAGCCCCCTTCACCGATGTCCCCATTTGTTCTCTTGTCTTACGCACTTTATTTACCTCCTTCTAAAATATATTTTTATGCTCCCTAAGATTTAATGACACTCTCTCACCCCAACTCTCATTTGCCCCCTTTTTCACCTCTTGCACCTTTCTTTTGACCTCCTGCCTCTTTCTTTTATACATCTCCCAGTCATTTGTACTATTTACCTGCAAATTTCGTCCAAATGCCTCTCTCTTCTCTTTCACTAATAATCTTACTTCTTCATCCCACCACTCACTACCCGTTCTAATCTGCCCACCTCCCACGCTTCTCATGCCACAAGCATCTCTTGCGCAAGCCATCACTGCTTCCCTAAATACATCCCATTCCTCCCCCACTCCCCTTACGTCCTTTGCTTTCACCTTTTCCCATTCTGCACGCAGTCTCTCCTGGTAGTTCCTCACACAAGTCTCTTTCCCAAGCTCACTTACTTTCACCTCTCTCTTCACCTCAACATTCTCTCTCCTTTTCTGAAAACCTCTACGAATCTTCACCTGCGCCTCCACAAGATAATGATCAGAAATCCCTCCAGTTGCACCTCTCAACACATTAACATCCAAAAGTCTCTCTTTCACGCGCCTTTCAATTAACATGTACTCTACTAACTCTCTCTGGCCATCTCTCCTACTTACATACTTATACCTATGTATATCTCTCTCTTTTAAAACCAGGTATTTTTAATCACCAGTCCTTTTTCAGCAAACAGATCTACAAGCTCTTCACCATTTCCATTTACAGCACTGGACAACCCATGTGCACCAAGTATTCCCTCAACTGCCACATTCCTCACCTTTGCTTTCAAATCATCCATCACTATAACCCGGTCTTGTGCATTAAAACTGCTAACACAGTCACTCAGCTGTTTCCAAAGCACTTGCGACTTATGATCTTTCTTTTCATGCCGAGGTGTATAGGCACCAATAATCACCTATCTCTTTCCATCCACTTCCAGTTTTACCTTCTTACACTTTATCATATACTATAAATATATATATATATATATATATATATATATATATATATATATATATATATATATATATATATATATATATATATATATATATATATATATATATATCTTTCTTTCTTTTAAACTATTCGCCATTTCCCGCGTTAGCGAGGTAGCGCTAAGAACAGAGGACTGGGCCTTTTTTGGAATATCATCAACTGGCCCCCTCTGTTCCTTCTTTTGGAAAAAAAAAAAAAAAACGAGAGGGGAGGATTTCCAGCCCCCCGCTCCCTCCCCTTTTAGCTGATTCATGTGAGAAACTGCAGAAGCTGGTGACTGAGTTTGGTAAAGTGTGTGGAAGAAGAAAGTTAAGAGTAAATGTGAATAAGAGCAAGGTTATTAGGTACAGTAGGGTTGAGGGTCAAGTCAATTGGGAGGTGAGTTTGAATGGAGAAAAACTGGAGGAAGTGAAGTGTTTTAGATATCTGGGAGTGGATCTGTCAGCGGATGGAACCATGGAAGCGGAAGTGGATCATAGGGTGGGGGAGGGGGCGAAAATTTTGGGAGCCTTGAAAAATGTGTGGAAGTCGAGAACATTATCTCGGAAAGCAAAAATGGGTATGTTTGAAGGAATAGTGGTTCCAACAATGTTGTATGGTTGCGAGGCGTGGGCTATGGATAGAGTTGTGCGCAGGAGGATGGATGTGCTGGAAATGAGATGTTTGAGGACAATGTGTGGTGTGAGGTGGTTTGATCGAGTAAGTAACGTAAGGGTAAGAGAGATGTGTGGAAATAAAAAGAGCGTGGTTGAGAGAGCAGAAGAGGGTGTTTTGAAATGGTTTGGGCACATGGAGAGAATGAGTGAGGAAAGATTGACCAAGAGGATATATGTGTCGGAGGTGGAGGGAACGAGGAGAAGAGGGAGACCAAATTGGAGGTGGAAAGATGGAGTGAAAAAGATTTTGTGTGATCGGGGCCTGAACATGCAGGAGGGTGAAAGGAGGGCAAGGAATAGAGTGAATTGGAGCGATGTGGTATACAGGGTTTGACGTGCTGTCAGTGGATTGAATCAAGGCATGTGAAGCGTCTGGGGTAAACCATGGAAAGCTGTGTAGGTATGTATATTTGCGTGCGTGGACGTGTGTATGTACATGTGTATGGGGGGGGGGGGTTGGGCCATTTCTTTCGTCTGTTTCCTTGCGCTACCTCGCAAACGCGGGAGACAGCGACAAAGTATAAAAAAAAAAAAAAAAAAAAAAAAAAAAATATATATATATATATATATATATATATATATATATATATATATATATATATATATATATATATATATATATATATATATATATATATATTCCTATGAGTCCACGGGGAAAATGAAACACGAAAAGTTCCCAAGTGCACTTTCGTGTAATAATCACATCATCATATATATCACATCATATATATATATATATATATATATATATATATATATATATATATATATATATATATATATATATATATATATATATATATATATATATATATATATATATATATATATAACATACACTTGTATATACATAAACGCCCACCTACGCACATGTACATACCTATGAACTACAGCGTATACCTGCATATACATACACAGACATATACATATATACACTTGTACATATCCAATTTTGCTGCCTTCATCCATACCGTCGCCACCCTACCACACATGAAATGGCACCCCTTGCCCCTTGGACGCGCGAGGTAGTACTAGGAAAAGACAAGAACACATTCGTTCACACACAGTCTCTAGCTTTCATGTGTAATGCACCGAAACCACAGCTACCTTACCACATCCAGGCCCCACAAAACTTCCCATGTTTTATCCCAGATGCTTCACATGCCATGGTTCAATCCATTGACAGCACGTCGACCCCGGTATACCACATCGAACCAATTCACTCTATTCCTTGCCCGCCTTTCACCCTCCTGTGTGTTCTGGCCCAGATCGCTCAAACTCTTTTTCACTCCATCCTTCCACCTCTAATTTGGTCTCCCACTTCTCTTCGTTCCCTTTATCTGTGACACATATATCCTCTTTATCAATCTTTCCTCACTTATTCTCTCCATATGACCAAACCTTGTCAATACACCATCTTATGCTCTTTCAACCACTCTCATTTTATTGCCGCACATCTCTCTTACACTTTCATCACTTACTCGATCAAACCACTTCACACCACATATTATCCTCAAAATTTCATTTCCAACACATCCACCCTACTCCGCACAACACTCTCTATAGCCCATGCCTCGCACCCATATAACATTGTTGGAACCACTATTCCTTCAAACATACCATTTTTTGCTCCCGAGATAACATTCTCGCAGTCCACACATATTGCATGTGTGTGTGTGTGTGTGTGTGTGTGTGTGTGTGTGTGTGTGTGTGTGTGTTTAAGGTAGAATACTATCCAATGTAGCATGAAGGACTTTAACTCTGGACAAATCAATTTCACTGACATTTTGATGGCACGTTAGGGGTCCATCTCCTACTCCTTACTGTTAGGTCTATTCTATGTACTGCAGCTACCCATAAGATAGATATTTGTCAAGCTGTCGAACACCTGTCCTCTATAGGCTGCGGGAGAGGTTGTGAAAAATTTACTAGACATTTAGTGAGCTGGGGATATGGGATTACAGAAAGGTCTTCACCGTGCGTGAAAATCATCATCATTGTGGAGACAACTGACATGCTATGGCAAACCAGATATTAAGTTGTAAATATCATGGGACATTAGCCAGTAGATGGTGGTGGAATTCTTCACTATGGGGCAGGGACAGCAGAATAGAAAGAAAAGAAGCATAGTGAAGACTCATTTAGAAGCATTACTAAAGCGTAGTATGCTACAGCAAAGCATTCACTCGTATTAACACAATAGTAAGTGTACAAGCCATTGCCTCTGGTGCCTGGATACATTAGATGGAGCGTCTCGATGTTCATCGCCTGGAGGACGTGTGGAGGGTATGATACAATGTCCCTGGATATATCAAGAGGCACGTGACAATATTGACTCATGCAGTAAGCCGAAGATTACAGAGACAGAGAAGCATTAGTTGTGAACACAGAGGTCCAGTCACACTTCCCAGCAAACGCTACCAGACCAGATAACGTGCTCCTCTGCGTGGACTCGCTCTCATGAATTCCTGGTCGTGTCAACCCGCCCTGCTGCAAGACTGCTACATCCTAACCAAGCCTTCTTTCTGTCTCCAGTACAAGCATAGTCTGTGTGAGGCCCCTCTGTCCTGTTGAGAATGTTACCCTTCTTACCCTTGTGGGAAGATCATGCTGCATTAAAAAATTCGTTCATCTCTATTCAATTGGAATATATATATATATATATATATATATATATATATATATATATATATATATATATATATATATATATATATATATATATATATATATATATATATATATATATATATATATATATATATATATATATATTTCATACTATTCGCATTTCCCGCGTTAGCGAGATAGCGTTAACAACACAGGACTGAGCCTTTGAGGGAATATCCTCAATTGGCCCCCTTCTCTGTTCCTTCTTTTGGAAAATTAAAAATGAGAGGTGAGGATTTCCAGCCCCCCGCTCTCTTCCCTTTTAGTCGCCTTCTACGACACGCAGGGAATACGTGAGAAGTATTCTTTCTCCGCTATCCCCAGGAATAATATATATATATATATATATATATATATATATATATATATATATATATATATATATATATATATATATATATATATGTATATCCACAGCTCCCTTTCCACATCCAGGCCCCAACAAAACTTTCCATGGTTTACCCCAGACGCTTCACATGCCCTGGTTCAATCCATTGACAACACTTCGACCCCGGTATACCACATTGTTCCAATTTACTCTATTCCTTGCATGCCTTTCACCCTCCTGCATGTTCAGGCCCGGATGCTCAAAAGAGTTTTTACTCCATCTTTCCACCTCCAATTTGGTCACCCAATTCTCCTCGTTCCCTCCATATCTGACACATATATCCTCTTGGTCAATCTTTCCTCACTCATTCTCTCCATGTGACAAAACCATTTCAAAACACCTTCTTCTGCTCTCTCAACCACACTCGTTTTATTACCACACATCTGTCTTCAGAAGTGGTAGAGGATGTGTGGATCAGGTGTTTCCTTTGAAGAATGTATGTGAAAAATACTTAGAAAAGCAAATGGATTTGTATGTAGCATTTATGGATCTGGAGAAGGCATATGATAGAGTTGATAGAGATGCTCTGTGGAAGGTGTTAAGAATATATGGTGTGGGAGGAAAGTTGTTAGAAGCAGTGAAAAGTTTTTATCGAGGATGTAAGGCATGTGTACGTGTAGGAAGAGAGGAAAGTGATTGGTTCTCAGTGAATGTAGGTTTGCGGCAGGGGTGTGTGATGTCTCCATGGTTGTTTAATTTGTTTATGGATGGGGTTGTTAGGGAGGTAAATGCAAGAGTTTTGGAAAGAGGGGCAAGTATGAAGTCTGTTGGGGATGAGAGAGCTTGGGAAGTGAGTCAGTTGTTGTTCGCTGATGATACAGCGCTGGTGGCTGATTCATGTGAGAAACTGCAGAAGCTGGTGACTGAGTTTGGTAAAGTGTGTGGAAGAAGAAAGTTAAGAGTAAATGTGAATAAGAGCAAGGTTATTAGGTAGAGTAGGGTTGAGGGTCAAGTCAATTGGGAGGTGAGTTTGAATGGAGAAAAACTGGAGGAAGTGAAGTGTTTTAGATATCTGGGAGTGGATCTGGCAGCGGATGGAACCATGGAAGCGGAAGTGGATCATAGGGTGGGGGAGGGGGCGAAAATTCTGGGGGCCTTGAAGAATGTGTGGAAGTCGAGAACATTATCTCGGAAAGCAAAAATGGGTATGTTTGAAGGAATAGTGGTTCCAACAATGTTGTATGGTTGCGAGGCGTGGGCTATGGATAGAGTTGTGCGCAGGAGGATGGATGTGCTGGAAATGAGATGTTTGAGGACAATGTGTGGTGTGAGGTGGTTGGATCGAGTGAGTAACGTAAGGGTAAGAGAGATGTGTGGAAATAAAAAGAGCGTGGTTGAGAGAGCAGAAGAGGGTGTTTTGAAGTGGTTTGGGCACATGGAGAGGATGAGTGAGGAAAGATTGACCAAGAGGATATATGTGTCGGAGGTGGAGGGAGCAAGGAGAAGAGGGAGACCAAATTGGAGGTGGAAAGATGGAGTGAAGAAGATTTTGTGTGATCGGGGCCTGAACATGCAGGAGGGTGAAAGGAGGGCAAGGAATAGAGTGAATTGGAGCGATGTGGTATACCGGGGTTGACGTGCTGTCAGTGGATTGAATCAAGGCATGTGAAGCGTCTGGAGTAAACCATGGAAAGCTGTGTAGGTATGTATATTTGCGTGTGTGGACGTATGTATATACATGTGTATGGGGGGGGGGGGTTTGGGCCATTTCTTTCGTCTGTTTCCTTGCGCTACCTCGCAAACGCGGGAGACAGCGACAAAGTATAAAAAAAAAAAAAAGAAAATCTGTCTTACCCTTTCATTACTTACTCGAGCTAACTACCTCACACCACATATTGTCTTCAAACATCTCATTTGCAACACATCTACCCTCCTCCGCACAACTCTATTTATAGCCCAAGCCTTGCAACCATATAACATTGTTGGAGCAACTATTCCTTCAAACATACCCAATTTTGCTCTCTGAGATAATGTTCTCGCCTTCCACACATTCTTCAGCTCTCTCAGAACTTTTGCCCCCTCCCCACCCTATGATCTACTTTCGCTTCCATGGTTCCATCCGCTGCCAAATCCACTCCCAGATATCTAAAACACTTCACTTACTCCAGTTTTTCTCCATTCAAACTTACCTCCCAATTGACTTGTCCCTCAACCCTACTGTACCTAGTAACCTTGCTCTTATTCACATCTACTCTCAGCTTTCTTCTTTCACACACTTTACCAAACTCAGTCATCATCTTCTGCAGTTTCTCACACGAATCAGCCACCAGCGCTGAATCACCAGGGAACAACAACTGACTAATTTCCCAAGCTCTCTCATCCACAACATACTGCATACTTGCCCCTTTCTCCAAAACTCTTGCATTCACCTCCCTAACAACCCCATCCATAAACAAATTAAACAACCATGGAGACATCACACACCCTGCCGCAAACCGACATTCACTGAGAACCAATCACTCTCCTCTCTTCCTACTCGTGCACATGCCTTACATCCTCGATAAAAACTTTTCTCTGCTTTTAACAACTTGCCTTCCACACCATATGTTGTTAATACCTTCCACAGAGCATCTCTATCATCTCTATCATATGCCTTCTCCAGATCCATAAATACTACATACAAATCAATTTGCTTTTCTAAGTATTTCTCACATAACATTCTTCAAAGCAAACACCTGATCCGCAAATCCTCTACCACTTCTGAAACTACAGTGTTCTTCCCCAATCTGATGCTCTGTACATGCCTTCACCCTCTCAATTAATACCCTCACATATAAATTACCAGGAATACTCAACAAACTTATACCTCTGTAATTTGTGCAGTCACCTTTATCCCCTTTGCCTTCGTACAATGGCACTATGCATGCATTCCGCCAATCCTCAGGCACCTCTCCATGAGTAATACATTCATTGAATATCATTAACAACCAGTCAACAACACAGTCACCCCTTTTTTTTCATAAATTCCACTGCAATACCATCCAAACCCGCTGTCTCGCCAGCTTTCATCTTCTGCAAAGCTTTTACTACCTCTTCTCTGTTAACCAAATCATTCTCCCTAACCCTCTAACTTTGCAAACCACCTCGATCAAAACACCCTATATCTGCCACTCTATCATCTAACACATTCAACAAACCTTCAAAATACTCACTCCATCTTCTTCTCACATCACCACTACTTGTTATCATCTCTCCACAAGCCCCCTTCACCGATGTTCCCATTCATTCTCTTGTCTTACGCACTTTATTTACCTCCTTCCAAAACATCTTTTTATTCTCCCTAAAATTTAATGATACTCTCTCACCCCAACTCTCATTTGCCCTTTTTTCACCTCTTGCACCTTTCTCTTGACCTCCTGCTTTTCTTATACATTTCCCAGCCATTTGCACTTTTTCCCGGCAAAAATCGTCCAAATGCCTCTCTCTTCTCTTTCATTAATAATCTTACATCTTCATCCCACCACTCACTACCCTTTCTAATCTGCCCACCTCCCACGCTTCTCATGCCACAAGCATCTTTTGCGCAAGCATTCATTGCTTCCTTAAATACTTCCCATTCCTCCCCCACTCCCTTTACGTCCTTTGCTCTCACCTTTTTCCATTCTTCACTCAGTCTCTCTTGGTACTTCCTCACACAAGTCTCCTTCCCAAGCACACTTACTCTCACCATTCTGTTCACCCCAACGTTCTCTCTTCTTTTCTGAAAACCTCTGCAAATCTTCACCTTCGCCTCCAGAATATAATGATCAGACATCCCTCGAGTTGTACCTCTCAGCACATTAACATCCAAAAGTCTCTCTTTCGTGCGCCTATCAATTAACGCATAATCCAGTAACGCTCTCTGGCCATGTCTCCTACTTACATACGGACACTTATGTATATCTCTCTTTTTAAACCAGGTATCCCCAATCACCAGTCGTTTTTCAGCACATAAATCTACAAGCTCTTCACCATTTCCATTAGAACACTGAACACCCCATGCACACCAAATATTCCCTCAACTGCCACATTACTCACCTTTGCATTCAAATCACCCATCATTGTATCATCCAAGACAATGAAAAAGTCTGTTCTCATTAAACTGATAAAATTTTGTATAAAAGACTGTGTATTCCAATTCAATGAAGATTATTATGCTCAAAAATTTGGTATGGCAATGGGTAGCCCTCTTTCACATGTACTAAGTAATCTTTGTATGGGATATTTTGGAAACAAAATTACTAAAAGGATATCTTACCTTCTATGTTCTTTGAATTTGGCCAACAAATGAAAATTTGCAAATATTTCTCCCCTTAGTTAACAATTTAGTATCTTCCGTCAACTTAACTGTAGAAAATTAAAAATATGGTATGTTACCATCTTTAGGTTACATATCCATTGGCAAAGAAAGAAGTTTAAGTTTAGCATGTACAGAAAACCTACCAATGTATGCTCATATATCCATTATTACTCATTTCAACATGACAGAGTTAAATTATCATCATTTCAATCTATGTTCCTAATGACATTACGTATTTGCAATCCAGAGTATATCGATGATGAGTTTGAGAAGATATATCATATTGGATTTAAGTTAAAGTACCCTACATCTTTCATTGATAAATCCCTTAAGTTAGCAACGAAATCATTTTATAGAGTTGAGCCCAAAACTCCCATTGACACTAAGAATCTTTGAATTCTCCCTTCTAATAATAATTTCGCTTTACTTCCCATGTTGCTGAAATCCATTAATGTAAATGTTGCCTTCAATAACAATAATACTATAAAGAATATTTTAATCAGGAATTCACCAGAAAATTCTCCTGGGTGCATCTATAGATTGCCATGTGGAAATTGTGATAAGTTTTATGTTGAATAGACTGGTAAGGATCTTTCTGTTAGATTTAAGCAGCATAAATATAGTTTAAGAACGGGACAAAAATCAAATGCCTTGTTTAATCACTTTAAAAACTCTGATCATTGTATTGACTGGAGTAATGCCATGTCAGTAATCAACTCTAATTCTATTACCCCGAGAAATAGCATTGAATCCTCTATTACTGAATACACAAAGAATTATGATTTTAACATTAGTGATGGTCTATACAAATTAGATAACTTTAGTGTCTACAAAATTTATAAAATGTTAAGTTTACGATATCTTGGATAATCGCATGTTTACCAGATGGCATCCTAGCTACGTCTCGTCGTTGTATATGAACTGACTGTTATGTTCCTCTCTTGTTTCTCTCTGATGATGTGATTATTACACGAAAGTGCACTTGGGAACTTATCGTGTTTCATTTTCCCCGTGGACTCCTAGGAATATACTTGATCACGTGCAAAATTGTGATCCTTTCCAATATATATATATATATATATATATATATATATATATATATATATATATATATATATATATATATATATATATATATATATATATACTTCTATTGGATGGTATTGCAGTGGAATTTATTAAAAAAGGGGGTGACTGTATTGTTGACTGGTTAGTAAGGTTATTTAATGTATGTATGACTCATGGTGAGGTGCCTGAGGATTGGCGGAATGCGTGCATAGTGCCATTGTACAAAGGCAAAGGGGATAAGAGTGAGTGCTCAAATTACAGAGGTATAAGTTTGTTGAGTATTCCTGGTAAATTATATGGGAGGGTATTGATTGAGAGGGTGAAGGCATGTACAGAGCATCAGATTGGGGAAGAGCAGTGTGGTTTCAGAAGTGGTAGAGGATGTGTGGATCAGGTGTTTGCTTTGAAGAATGTATGTGAGAAATACTTAGAAAAGCAAATGGATTTGTATGTAGCATTTATGGATCTGGAGAAGGCATATGATAGAGTTGATAGAGATGCTCTGTGGAAGGTATTAAGAATATATGGTGTGGGAGGCAAGTTGTTAGAAGCAGTGAAAAGTTTTTATCGAGGATGTAAGGCATGTGTACGTGTAGGAAGAGAGGAAAGTGATTGGTTCTCAGTGAATGTAGGTTTGCGGCAGGGGTGTGTGATGTCTCCATGGTTGTTTAATTTGTTTATGGATGGGGTTGTTAGGGAGGTAAATGCAAGAGTTTTGGAAAGAGGGGCAAGTATGAAGTCTGTTGGGGATGAGAGAGCTTGGGAAGTGAGTCAGTTGTTGTTCGCTGATGATACAGCGCTGGTGGCGGATTCGTGTGAGAAACTGCAGAAGCTGGTGACGGAGTTTGGTAAAGTGTGTGGAAGAAGAAAGTTAAGAGTAAATGTGAATAAGAGCAAGGTTATTAGGTACAGTAGGGTTGAGGGTCAAGTCAATTGGGAGGTGAGTTTGAATGGAGAAAAACTGGAGGAAGTGAAGTGTTTTAGATATCTGGGAGTGGATCTGTCAGCGGATGGAACCATGGAAGTGGAAGTGGATCATAGGGTGGGGGAGGGGGCGAAAATTTTGGGAGCCTTGAAAAATGTGTGGAAGTCGAGAACATTATCCCGGAAAGCAAAAATGGGTATGTTTGAAGGAATAGTGGTTCCAACAATGTTGTATGGTTGCGAGGCGTGGGCTATGGATAGAGTTGTGCGCAGGAGGATGGATGTGCTGGAAATGAGATGTTTGAGGACAATGTGTGGTGTGAGGTGGTTTGATCGAGTAAGTAACGTAAGGGTAAGAGAGATGTGTGGAAATAAAAAGAGCGTGGTTGAGAGAGCAGAAGAGGGTGTTTTGAAATGGTTTGGGCACATGGAGAGAATGAGTGAGGAAAGATTGACCAAGAGGATATATGTGTCGGAGGTGGAGGGAACGAGGAGAAGAGGGAGACCAAATTGGAGGTGGAAAGATGGAGTGAAAAGGATTTTGTGTGATCGGGGCCTGAACATGCAGGAGGGTGAAAGGAGGGCAAGGAATAGAGTGAATTGGAGCGATGTGGTATACAGGGGTTGACGTGCTGTCAGTGGATTGAATCAAGGCATGTGAAGCGTCCGGGGTAAACCATGGAAAGCTGTGTGGGTATGTATATTTGCGTGTGTGGACGTGTGTATGTGCATGTGTATGGGGGGGTTGGGCCATTTCTTTCGTCTGTTTCCTTGCGCTACCTCGCAAACGCGGGAGACAGCGACAAAGTAAAAAAAAAAAAAAATATATATATATATATATATATATATATATATATATATATATATATATATATATATATATATATATATATATATTTATCCCCTATCCCTGGGGATAGGGGAGAAAGAATACTTCCCACGTATTCCCTGCGTGTCGTAGAAGGCGACTAAAAGGGGAGGGAGCGTAGGGCTGGAAATCCTCCCCTCTCTTTTTTTTTTTTTTTTTGATTTTCCAAAAGAAGGAACAGAGAAGGGGGCCAGGTGAGGATATTCCCTCAAAGGCCCAGTCCGCTGTACTTAATGCTACCTCGCTAACGCGGGAAATGGCAAATAGTTTGAAAGAAAAGATATATATATACATATATATATATATATATATATATATATATATATATATATATATATATATATATATATATATATATATATATATATATATATATATATATATATATGTATATGTGTGTGTGTGTGTGTGTGTGGATTTGGTCAAGACTGTATAGATAGAATATGATTAAGGGTAGGGGGGACACGAGAGTAAACCTATATCCCCGTGGCACAGAAATAGTGATCACTTACATGTTTAACACTGACACTCTCTGATTTGTGTTTCTTCCCTAGGATCATGACTGAAGTAGACCAGAATGTCAACACAGGCCAAGTCATGTCACACCAGGAGACATCCTTTACCTGTGATCTCCATTGTCTCCCTGTGTCTTTCCCTCTTACCAGGAGACGATGCTGTACTTAATGGGATCGATAACTTCCAAACATATTCTAAGTGACTGAAGTTAATCATCAAGGAGATAGCGTCTTCTTGGGCAATAATTTCCTGTAAAGTTCCTCCTCGTCTCTAAACCCCCAGAAAACTGCAATTTCTTAGGACTGTTACTGTAGGTCCTCAGGAGCAATATTCTCCCAAGAAGGGAGCCTGGTGCCCTCATTCATATGCTGAACTCACAAAGAATCCTCTTTACGAGACAACTTAGCAAGACATATGCAACAAGTTTACTGACTCAGAGGGGTCTCAGCTGCAGGAAACAACTATAAATGTATATGAGTTATGGCTGGAAATACAGTAGTAAAGGTTCGTTTTTTCTTATGACACAATCTTTTATGAACAATAATCGTAAGTAAAGAGATAATTTTTTTTTTCATTTGTTAAGGTGTCATCCATGCTGCCAGAATGGAAGGGTGGCTTACAAATATTTTTATATATTTATGGAAGTCTTCTGCAGGATCATGACAGACCCCAGGACTGTCACAGTGGTCATTAAGAGCCATGATCCCAGTTCATAATTGAGTCTTTAGTCACTAAACCAGCTGAGTTATGCATTAAAATTACTCCTTTTAATACTCTTTAATATCACTGCTTTTAATGTCACTACTGTGGAGTCAAGCCCAGGACATGTGAGCCGCTGGGGCAGCCTTCATTACTATTAATGTTACTACCCTGGGTCAGTACCAGGACACACGAGCCGCTGGGGCAGCCTTCATTACTGTTAATGTTACTACCCTGGGTCAGTACCAGGACACACGAGCCGCTAGGGCAGCCTTCATTACTGTCCAACTTTCTAGCCCTGGGTCAAGTCCAGGACAGACGAGCCGCAAATCTAGCCATCCTTACTGTCAGTGTCACTGCCGATGAGTCAGCCCTAGGACTCATTAGCTGCAGGGACAGCCTTCCTTATTGCCAGTGCCATCGCTGGAGAGTCAGACCCTGGACAACAAAGCTGCAGGATCAGCTTCTTCACCTTCAGTGTCACGGGTACTGAGTTATCCATAGGCCAAACCAGCCGCAGAGTCAGCCTTCCTCACTGTCATTGTTACCGTTTTTGAGTGAGGCTCAGGATACATAGGCAACAGGACCAGCCCTCCTCACTGTCAGGGGCTTTACTGCTTTGTTAGGCCCAGGAGACACGGGCTACTGGACCAGCCTTCCCCAGTGTTAGTGTCACTGCTGCTGTGTCCAGAGTACGGGATTATGTACTAATGATCAGAACATGTAATCACCCTCACAATTCAGGAACGCCAAGAATATTTATTGTATGCATACCTTGAAGTATCCAAGGCGATTCAGGTGACTGAATATGTGTGTGTGTGTGTGTGTGTGTGTGTGTGTGTGTGTGTGTGTGTGTGTGTGTGTGTGTGTTTGATTACTATATGTGTGTTATGGGGAGATTCTGAACATTTGTGTTATCCCCTCTCGTAACCCAGTATATTTGTATCATGCAATGTATGGAGAGGGAGTTTTCCACTAATGGGGCCACATCTTTTGAAAATAACTACTTTCATATAACTACTTAAATTTCAGTATGCTTTCTTCATTAACTATGTCTTCAATCATTTTGTTCCATTCATAAAACCACTTTTGCTATACAGATACTTCCTCACATCTTTTTTAACAAGTGTCAGGAAGAGTAATGGTCCCAGAAGGGAACCATGTAACACTCCGCTGGTTGCCTCAACCCGTTTTGAGAAGACTCCTATGACATGCATCCTTTTTGATTTCTTCCTCGTAGATATTCTTCTGTCAACTGAAGGTATATTTCTCTTATTCCTACCTGGTGTTACAGCTTCTTAATCAGCTTTCCATCCTGTTCACTGTCAAATGATTTCTGGCAATCCACACACAAACAATCCACTCGGTGTTTCCTTTTGTCTAAGACAGAGACCATTCTTGCGAAGAAATCTAAAAGGTTTATCATACATGTACTCCTTCCCCTAAAATTGAGCTGTCTCTCAACTAGGTAATATCACCTTTGTAAAATCTCACCCATTTTCTTTATGATTATCTCACAAGGAACCTTACAGGCCATACTATCCAGCGAGCCTGGTCTATAGTTCATCGCTTGTTATCGGTCTCGTTTCTTTTAGACAGGATTGACATTTGACGTTTCCCACTCCCTTGGCACTTTGTCTCTCTCCTGCGACATCTTAAACAGTATTTCAAGAAGTATGTCTAGTGTCTCTGTACACCTCTTAATCTCATATGGTGAAATCTGTCATCAGCAAACTTTAAGATTCTACTATTCCCAAATCGTTGATGTGGATGACGAAAAGTAAGGGTCTTGGGACTGAGCCTTGTGATAACCTGCAGCGTCGAGCCATTTAAGTTCTTCCCCATCTAATATCGCAGTTGTTCCCTTCCAGAAAGGTAGTCTACTGTCCACGAGTAGACTAATATACTGTTCCATGATCGTTGATTATGCTCAGGAATGTTTTATGAGGTAATTTGATGAGGATTGTGGGAAAGTCCAAGTATATAACATCAAAAGGTATTTTGGTGTCACAGTTGATAAGTATTTGACTATGTTATTCAGTCAGCTTCGATAAACATGATCTTTTATTCCGCACACCATGTTGAGGGTCAGTTGTCTGACTGTTATCATCAAGGAACTTTGTTTCAAATAAGAGTTTCTGACCCTTACCTCAGAAATGAAGTGATGCAAATGGAACAGAAATTCGAAATGCATCCCTCTCTCTCTCTCTCTCTCTCTCTCTCTCTCTCTCTCTCTCTCTCTCTCTCTCTCTCTCTCTCTCTCTCTCTCTGAAAATTGGTGTAACATTTGGTATTTTGCAGTCATTTAGTACCTCCCTTTCTAGCAACAATTTGCTAAATAGTTTGGTGATCGGAAAGGGTTTTTGCTACACAACTTATATCAGCACTGTATTGCAGACATCATCTAGATCAGCTGGCTTGTTCGGATGCAGTTTGTTTGGATGTTTAAGTAACTCACGACACTCAGTGTGTCGTGTCCAGTTTCTCCACTTTCGATACCTAGAAATGAATTCTTGTACCTGAGATATAATCTTAGCATTTCTAAAGTCAACATTGAATCAAAATACATGTATAGAAGGGATACCATTTTTTTGGTGTCTCCAGTTAAGGTGATATTGTCACCTAATAATAGACCAAAAGTATCCTTAATTCTTTCATTTCCTTCTCTTGCCTCTACATTACTAAAATAACGTATCAGAATTTTTCTTCTGTTTGTGAGAAATTCGTTATTCAGGGTTTTCCTTGCTGCTTTATATTCTCCTCTCACACTCCCTGTAATCTCATGCATATATATGTATATATCACGGTCCAGTTTCTTGCCATTTGACTTAAATACTCTCTAGGCTTTTCTTTTACGTTAAATCATGAAGTTCTTCAGATTAGATATCTAACCTTAATCTTTTGTGCAAAATTCTTTTTACTGGTTCATATTTTCCTTTTACATTTTCGTAATATTACACGTATTTGATGGTCCGGTGGATTGCCAGTGAAATGGTAATAGCTTGTATTAAAGGTAAGATAGTGGAGGGTGGCATGGCTTGGGATGTGGCATGATGGATAGGGTGGTGCAGAAAGTTGGAGACGTATCATGGTGGAGGAGGGAGAGAGCAGGGGTAAGACACAGAGGAAGAAAGGAGTTGAGTGTGGGTCTTGGTGGTTGGTGAGGGAGTGGGTGTCATGGCGTGATGGTGGCATGAGGGGTAAGCTGGAGGAGGACTTACATACGTCGTCGTGCGTACGACGGGATTTTGGTCGAAAGGCATGGATAGATTGCATGTTTATGAACTGAAAGCCTGCAGACCACATGTGGGTGAGGAAGGAGAGATATCCACCTGGGGCAAAGGAGTGAAACTTGATAGCCACTGAAGTGATGACTCGCCGCGCAGCCGTCGCCGAGCCTCGCAATACCCATGCGGGTATTACCGGTAATATACCTCCCTGGTTGGTGGGAACCTACCACTTACTATCCTGCCAGAGAGAGAGAGAGAGAGAGAGAGAGAGAGAGAGAGAGAGAGAGAGAGAGAGAGAGAGAGAGAGAGATTGGTAACAAGTACTGGGACTGTTACCAACATGTGAATGCAGATAGCATGTAGATGATACGGTAAAGGGAGGGAAAGAAAAGAGACCAAAATAACAGTCAGCAGGGAGTGAGAGGAGGGGAGAGATGATCAACTCTCACCACGACCTGAATTATTCATGCCACTATACAAGGCTCTCATCTCAAACTTTTCATCCTCTAACTATGAAGTTTCCTGGTGTCTGACTTCCTTATATTATATCGTAACCGTAATTCTTGAGAGACTGTGGGGCTGGTGAGCCATTATGATCTTGATTTGCTGACTCTTACGCACCAATATTACCTTTCAGTGCCTCTGGCTTCCCCTCTATCCTCTCTCTCTCTCTCTCTCTCTCTCTCTCTCTCTCTCTCTCTCTCTCTCTCTCTCTCTCTCTCTCTCTCTCTCTCTCTCTCTCTCTCTCTCTCTCTTAATCCCTCCAAAGCTGGAAACGGAACATACATCTCGTGTTATCACAACTTCATTTATTCGCGGTTAGATTTGACCTGCGTACAGCTCGTCCAGTATCAGTCAGACGATTAATGGTGACTGTGTAGTTAGCTTATGTTGTCTAGACAACAAAATTTGGAAAAGATAAGCAACACCGTAATGGTGAATGACATATAGTTCTTGATAGAAGCTTCACTATAAACTCTTCATCATTCCCTTATATGTAAGATATAGAACAAATAAACCTGAAAACTGTCTTATTACCAGACACAAGAGCCACGAGAATTTCGGGGACGGATCTTTCAGAAAAGTTCAACTGCAGAGAAATTACCAACTTTAACTTTCTGGGAAATCGTTGAAGAAATCAGGCTTCACTTATGATTTCTTTCCCAGAGAATTTTCGAACCTCTCCTGAAATATGTGACCTGAATATAGACCCAATATTGCCACACCGTTATACGTATTGTCGCTATACGATATTGATATAAATATTAACAGTGAGAAAGGTTGTAGTAAGGTATCAACTACTCTTGTCTTCTACCCAGCATGTTGATACAGTGGGCGAGTGACAACATGTGTAGCTATAATGTTGACTCTTATGACCGACTCAGACGATGGTGATGAGAAGGCTGGTGTTGCAACAGCGGAGCACTTTAGATTGTGTAGGATTAGTAATTTTGTATTTAATAATCATAATCAATTTTATCTTTGTTATTATTGCTATCATTATCATTATTATCATTATCATTATTATTGTTATTATTATCATTATTATTATTATTATTATTATTATTATTATTATTATTATTATTATTATTATTATTATCATTATTATTATTATTATTATTATTATTATTATTATTATTATTATTATTATTATTATTATTATTATTATTATTAATATTATTATTATTATTATTATTGTTATTATTTTTTTTTTTTTTATACTTTGTCGCTGTCTCCCGCGTATTGCGAGGTAGCGCAAGGAAACATACGAAAGAAATGGCCCAACCCCCCCCATACACATGTACATACACACGTCCACACACACAAATATACATACCTACACAGCTTTCCATGGTTTACCCCGGACGCTTCACATGCCTTGATTCAATCCACTGACAGCACGTCAACCCCTGTATACCACATCGCTCCAATTCACTCTATTCCTTGCCCTCCTTTCACCCTCCTGCATGTTCAGGCCCCGATCACACAAAATCCTTTTCACTCCATCTTTCCACCTCCAATTTGGTCTCCCTCTTCTCCTCGTTCCCTCCACCTCCGACACATATATCCTCTTGGTCAATCTTTCCTCACTCATTCTCTCCATGTGCCCAAACCATTTTAAAACACTCTCTTCTGCTCTCTCAACCACGCTCTTTTTATTTCCACACCTCTCTCTTACCCTTACGTTACTTACTCGATCAAACCACCTCACACCACACATTGTCCTCAAACATCTCATTTCCAGCACATCCATCCTCCTGCGCACAACTCTATCCATAGCCCACGCCTCGCAACCATACAACATTGTTGGAACTACTATTCCTTCAAACATACCCATTTTTGCTTTCCGAGATAATGTTCTCGACTTCCACACATTTTTCAAGGCTCCCAAAATTTTCGCCCCCTCCCCCACCCTATGATCCACTTCCGCTTCCATGGTTCCATCCGCTGACAGATCCACTCCCAGATATCTAAAACACTTCACTTCCTCCAGTTTTTCACCATTCAAACTCACCTCCCAATTGACTTGACCCTCAGCCCTACTGTACCTAATAACCTTGCTCTTATTCACATTTACTCTTAACTTTCTTCTTCCACACACTTTACCAAACTCCGTCACCAGCTTCTGCAGTTTCTCACATGAATCCGCCACCAGCGCTGTATCATCAGCGAACAACAACTGACTCACTTCCCAAGCTCTCTCAACCCCAACAGACTTCATACTTGCCCCTCTTTCCAAGACTCTTGCATTTACCTCCCTAACAACCCCATCCATAAACAAATTAAACAACCATGGAGACATCACACACCCCTGCCGCAAACCTACATTCACTGAGAACCAATCACTTTCCTCTCTTCCTACACGTACACATGCCTTACATCCTCGATAAAAACTTTTCACTGCTTCTAACAACTTGCCTCCCACACCATATATTCTTAATACCTTCCACAGAGCATCTCTATCAACTCTATCATATGCCTTCTCCAGATCCATAAATGCTACATACAAATCCATTTGCTTTTCTAAGTATTTCTCACATACATTCTTCAAAGCAAACACCTGATCCACACATCCTCTACCACTTCTGAAACCACACTGCTCTTCCCCAATCTGATGCTCTGTACATGCCTTCACCCTCTCAATCAATACCCTCCCATATAATTTACCAGGAATACTCAACAAACTTATACCTCTGTAATTTGAGCACTCACTCTTATTGTTATTATTATTATTGTTATTATTATTATTATTATTATTATTATCATTATTATTATTATTATCATTATTATTATTATTATTATTATTATTATTATTATTATTATTATTATTATTATTATTATTATTATTATCAATATTATTATTATTATTATCATTATTATTATTATTATTATTATTATTATTATTATTATTATTATTATTATTATTATTATTATTATTATTATTGTTATCATTATTATTATTATCATTATCATTATTATTATTATTATTATTATTACTATTATTATTATTATTATTATTATTATCATTATTATTATTATTATCATTATTATCATTATTATTATTATTATCATTATTATCATTCTTATCATTATCATTATTATCATTACTATCATTACTATTATTATTATTATTATTATTATTATTATTATTATTATTATTATTATTATTATTATTATTATTATTATTATTATTATTATCATCATCATTATCATTATCATTATTGTTATCATCATTATCATTATTATTGTTATTATCATTATTATTATTATATCATTACTATTATTACTAATATCATTATCATTATTATTATTATCATTATTGTTATTATCATTATTATTATTGTTATTATTATTATTATTATTATTATTATTATTATTATTATTATTATTATTATTATTATGCGCAAAAGATGCTTGTGACATGAGAAGAGTGGGAGGTGGGTTGATTAGAAAGGGTAGTGAGTGGTGGGATGAAGAAGTAAGAGTATTAGTGAAAGAGAAGAGAGAGGCATTTGGACGATTTTTGCAGGGAAAAAATGCAATTGAGTGGGAGATGTATAAAAGAAAGAGACAGGAGGTCAAGAGAAAGGTGCAAGAGGTGAAAAAAAGGGCAAATGAGAGTTGGGGTGAGAGAGTATCATTAAATTTTAGGGAGAATAAAAAGATGTTCTGGAAGGAGGTAAATAAAGCGCGTAAGACAAGGGAGCAAATGGGAACTTCGGTGAAGGGCGCAAGTGGGGAGGTGATAACAAGTAGTGGTGATGTGAGAAGGAGATGGAGTGAGTATTTTGAAGGTTTATTGAATGTGTTTGATGATAGAGTGGCAGATATAGGGTGTTTTGGTCGAGGTGGTGTGCAAAGTGAGAGGGTTAGGGAAAATGATTTGGTAAACAGAGGAGGTAGTGAAAGCTTTGCGGAAGATGAAAGCCGGCAAGGCAGCAGGTTTGGATGGTATTGCAGTGGAATTTATTAAAAAAGGGGGTGACTGTATTGTTGACTGGTTGGTAAGGTTATTTAATGTATGTATGACTCATGGTGAGGTGCCTGAGGATTGGCGGAATGCGTGCATAGTGCCATTGTACAAAGGCAAAGGGGATAAGAGTGAGTGCTCAAATTACAGAGGTATAAGTTTGTTGAGTATTCCTGGTAAATTATATGGGAGGGTATTGATTGAGAGGGTGAAGGCATGTACAGAGCATCAGATTGGGGAAGAGCAGTGTGGTTTCAGAAGTGGTAGAGGATGTGTGGATCAGGTGTTTGCTTTGAAGAATGTATGTGAGAAATACTTAGAAAAGCAAATGGATTTGTATGTAGCATTTATGGATCTGGAGAAGGCATATGATAGAGTTGATA
>NC_092286.1:18468483-18473483 GCF_036320965.1 Panulirus ornatus | reverse complement strand
AAGCATCCAAAAAGGTAGATGTAAGGAGATTCTCGGTGTCTTAATCAGACACGACGCACATCTTGGACTGGTGTTTGTTGGTTGGGTTCTGAATCATTCGAGTGGGGCGTTTCTCTATAGCCTCGTATAAAAGACTTAACAAAATTATGGTGGGGTAGGAAGGGTATATGGTTTCACGTACTTAATGTGTTTGTCAGGATTCATGGCATCGGATTATGGGCCCTTGTAGACCAGAGTAAGACAAGCCAGAACTATCTAAATGAGTGTTAACCTTTTCCTAATACGATCCTGCCAAATGGCAAGGTAGAGAACAGGTCCAAGAAGGTCCGGACGAATTATCCCCCCTAGGAGATTAAGTATATAGATTAACGCTCAAATTACCATTGCATATCTGAGCTCCTTCAGCCGAAACGAGGAGTTAGGTGGCAAAAATTAGAAATAAGTGATTTTTACTGCTTATGCACATGGAGATAAGAGGACTAAAGAAGAAAAGTAATTTTCTGGTAGAAGATTTATACTTTTCAAAGTTACCTGACATCGCACAGAAAAATGAATGCCCTAGCAATGCCATCTCATCAATGCTACACACACACACACACACACACACACACACACACACACACACACACACGTATATGCACACACACACACACATATATTGCGAGGTAATGCAAGGAAACAGACGAAAGAAATGGCCCAACCCACCCCCATACACATGTATATACATACACGTCCACACACGCAAATATACATACCTACACATCTCAATATACACATATATATACACACACAGACATATACATATATACACATGTACATTATTAATACTGTCTGCCTTTATATATTCCCATCGCCACCTCGCTACACATGGAATAACATCCCCCTCCCCCCTCATGTGTGCGAGGAGTGTGTTGACTGGAGTAATGCCAACTCAGTTATTAACTCTAGCCCTATTACCACGAGAAATATCATTGAATCTTCTACTGTTGAATACACAAAGAATTATAATCTTAATATTAGTAATGGTCTATACAAATTAGATAACTTTGTTGTTAATAGAATTTGTAAAATGATAAGTTTATGATACGCTCGTTGTCTGTCTTGGACAATCGCATGTTTACCAAATGGCGTCCTAGCTACGTTTCTTCGTTATATTTCTCTCTTGTGTCTCCCCTGACGATGTTATTATTAAACGAAAGTGCACTTGGGAACTTATCGTGTTTCATTTTCCCCGTGGACTCATAGGAATATATATATATATATATATATATATATATATATATATATATATATATATATATATATATATATATATATATATATATATATATATATAAATAGTTAATGAGATGACCTTGATTAGGGCATGTAGTTTACCGTGCCGTCTCCCTTAACAGGAGAAAAAAAATATCCTGCCATGATTACTGTACTCCAGTATTCAATATACAGATATTTTGTCATGGCACTACTAGGGTAATGTCATAGAAAACGCACATACCCGGTTATTTGTTTTTGCATTAAATTTTTGCCTCCCAAAGGAATTTCATTAATGAGGGTAATCAGGCTGAGTTTATTCATGTTCAAATGATGAGTACGAAACAGAGCGGAACGACTCGAATGAGACATGGCCAATTGAGTCAAAATAATGGAAGGGAAGTTCTTCAGTACATATATAATTATGTACACATATATATATATATATATATATATATATATATATATATATATATATATATATATATATATATATATATATATATGCGTACATATATATGAATATATATATATATATATATATAAATATATATATATATATATATATATATATATATATATATATATATATATATATATATATATATATATATATATATATATATATATATATATATATTAATTTATTTATTTTGCTTTGTCGCTGTCTCTCGCGTTTGCGAGGTAGCGCAAGGAAACAGACGAAAGAAATGGCCCAACCCACCCCCATACACATGTATATACATACACGTCCACACACGCAAATATACATACCCACACATCTCAATGTACACATATATATATATATATATACACCACAGACACATACGTATATACACATGCACACAATTCACACCGTCTGCCTTCATTCATTCCCATCGCCACCTCGCCACACATTGAATAACATCCCCCTCTCCCCTCATGTGTGTGAGGTAGCGCTAGGAAAAGACAAACAAAGGCCCCATTCCTTCACACTCAGTCTCTAGCTGTCATGCAATAATGCACCGAAACCACAGCTCCCTTTCCACATCCAGGCCCAAAAAAACTTTCCATGGTTTACCCCAGACGCTTCACATGCCCTGATTCAATCCATTGACAGCACGTCGACCCCGGTATACCACATCGATCCAATTCACTCTATTCCTTGCCCGCCTTTCACCCTCCTGAATGTTCAGGCCCCGATCACTCAAAATCTTTTTCACTCCATCTTTCCACCTCCAATTTGGTCTCCCACTTCTCCTCGTTCCCTCCACCTCCGACACATATATCCTCTTGGTCAATCTTTCCTCACTCATTCTCTCCATGTGCCCAAACCATTTCAAAACACCCTCTTCTGTTCTCTCAACCACGCTCTTTTTATTTCCACACATCTCTCTTACCCTTATATTACTTACTCGATCAAACCACCTAACACCACATATTGTCCTCAAACATCTCATTTCCAGCACATCTACCCTCCTCTGCAAAACTCTATCCATAGCCCACGCCTCGCAACCATACAACATTGTTGGAACCACTATTCCTTCAAACATAGCCATTTTTGCTTTCCGAGATAATGTTCTCGACTTCCACACATTCTTCAAGGCTCCCAGGATTTTCGCCCCCTCCCCCACCCTATGATTCACTTCCGCTTCCATGGTTCCATCCGCTGCCAGATCCACTGCCAGATATCTAAAACACTTTACTTCCTCCAGTTTTTCTCCATTCAAACTTACCTCCCAATTGACTTGACCCTCAACCCTACTGTACCTAATAACCTTGCTCTTATTCACATTTACTCTTAACTTTCTTCTTTCACACACTTTACTAAACTCAGTCACCAGCTTCTGCAGTTTCTCACATGAATCATCCACCAGCGCTGTATCATCAGTGAACAACAACTGACTCACTTCCCAAGCTCTCTCATCCCCAACAGACTTCATACTTGCCCCTCTTTCCAAAACTCTTGCATTCACCTCCCTAACAACCCCATCCATAGACAAATTAAACAACCATGGAGACATCACACACCCCTGCCGTAAACCTACATTCACTGAGAACCAATCACTTTCCTCTCTTCCTACACGTACACATTCCTTACATCCTCGATATATATATATATATATATATATATATATATATATATATATATATATATATATATATATATATATATATATATATATATATATATATATATATATATATATATATATATATATATATATATATATATATATATATATATATATATATATATATATATATATAGATAGATAGATAGATAGATATATATAGATACCAGTATTGTTGACTGGTTGGTAAGGTTATTTAATGTATGTATGACTCATGGTGAGGTGCCTGAGGATTGGCGGAATGCGTGCATAGTGCCATTGTACAAAGGCAAAGGGGATAAGAGTGAGTGCTCAAATTATAGAGGTATAAGTTTGTTGAGTATTCCTGGTAAATTATATGGGAGGGTATTGATTGAGAGGGTGAAGGCATGTACAGAGCATCAGATTGGGGAAGAGCAGTGTGGTTTCAGAAGTGGTAGAGGATGTGTGGATCAGGTGTTTGCTTTGAAGAATGTATGTGAGAAATACTTAGAAAAGCAAATGGATTTGTATGTAGCATTTATGGATCTGGAGAAGGCATATGATAGAGTTGATAGGGATGCTCTGTGGAAGGTATTAAGAATATATGGTGTGGGAGGCAAGTTGTTAGAAGCAGTGAAAAGTTTTTATCGAGGATGTAAGGCATGTGTACGTGTAGGAAGAGAGGAAAGTGATTGGTTCTCAGTGAATGTAGGTTTGCGGCAGGGGTGTGTGATGTCTCCATGGTTGTTTAATTTGTTTATGGATGGGGTTGTTAGGGAGGTAAATGCAAGAGTTTTGGAAAGAGGGGCAAGTATGAAGTCTGTTGGGGATGAGAGAGCTTGGGAAGTGAGTCAGTTGTTGTTCGCTGATGATACAGCGCTGGTGGCTGATTCATGTGAGAAACTGCAGAAGCTGGTGACTGAGTTTGGTAAAGTGTGTGGAAGAAGAAAGTTAGAGTAAATGTGAATAAGAGCAAGGTTATTAGGTACAGTAGGGTTGAGGGTCAAGTCAATTGGGAGGTGAGTTTGAATGGAGAAAAACTGGAGGAAGTGAAGTGTTTTAGATATCTGGGAGTGGATCTGGCAGCGGATGGAACCATGGAAGCGGAAGTAGATCATAGGGTGGGGGAGGGGGCGAAAATTCTGGGGGCCTTGAAGAATGTGTGGAAGTCGAGAACATTATCTCGGAAAGCAAAAATGGGTATGTTTGAAGGAATAGTGGTTCCAACAATGTTGTATGGTTGCGAGGCGTGGGCTATGGATAGAGTTGTGCGCAGGAGGATGGATGTGCTGGAAATGAGATGTTTGAGGACAATGTGTGGTGTGAGGTGGTTTGATCGAGTGAGTAACGTATGGGTAAGAGAGATGTGTGGAGATAAAAAGAGCGTGGTTGAGAGAGCAGAAGAGGGTGTTTTGAAGTGGTTTGGGCACATGGAGAGGATGAGTGAGGAAAGATTGACCAAGAGGATATATGTGTCGGAGGTGGAGGGAGCAAGGAGAAGAGGGAGACCAAATTGGAGGTGGAAAGATGGAGTGAAAAAGATTTTGTGTGATCGGGGCCTGAACAGGCAGGAGGGTGAAAGGAGGGCAAGGAATAGAGTGAATTGGATCGATGTGGTATACCGGGGTTGACGTGCTGTCAGTGGATTGAATCAAGGCATGTGAAGCGTCT
>NC_092286.1:18440983-18465983 GCF_036320965.1 Panulirus ornatus | reverse complement strand
AGGTAGACAAATAGTTCCTGTGCTATGTCAGAATAAAGGTCATATCATAATATATACTGCTGGTCTCAGCACAAAGTGAGGCGTTCATCACGTTCTCTGTTGAATCAGACAACTTAAGTGTTTCTCATTACGTTGCATCGCCTACTTCTGCATGTGAAACCGAGTCATAGTTTAATGTCCACCAAATCTGTAAACCCTCTGATGATACACTCATACATACACTGAAAATAATTTACTGTACAACCTTTTTATCAAGATTTTCGCATCTATGTTTCATTTACATATCTGGGTAATTGGGAGGTTATGAGTGCGCCTATAATTTACTGAATGCATTTGGTCATACATATGTGAATATATGTAAACATATGGATGAAAGAGAGCAAGTATGAGTTTCTTGTATTCACCATACAACCCATCCTTATAGCCAAACTATAATGTTTAGTACTTAGGTTCACATTATCCTCCAATTATTCAGAAATTTCCACGTCTCCCTCCTATCAGGCTCCACCAGATCCTTCACCAACAGTTTTCTACCATTTATCTAACCTTCAGACATCTTCTACCACATTCTCCTGCTCTTAAGCTCTGCTAAGTCCACCATCCCACTGATTGCACCACCCCACAGGCTCTACGTCTTCCATCCTGAGGCTCCATCATATTCTTCAACCCTAGGATCCACCACGTCTTCCAATCCTAATCACCATCACGTCTTCTTACCCCGGACTACACCTCATCCTCCAGCCAGAGGCTCCAACACGTACTCCAACTTCAGCTCCAACATTTCCTCCAACCCCAAGCTCCACCACGTACTGACACTTCAGACTCCTCCAGGTTCTCAAATCCCAGGCTCCACCACGTTTTCCACCCATATGATCCACCAAGTCTTCCACCCTCAGGCTGCAACATGTCTTTCATGCTTCGTTCCTCATGTTCCATCATATCCTCCATTCCTCAGGATGCATCTCACCCTTCGCACCTCAAGTTGCACCAAATCCTTAATCATTCTTCTTAAGCTTGAACAAACTCTCCAGATCAGGAACATTATGGCGTCATTCTTCTTAAAAAAAATGTTTTTAATGAAACATTGATATTCGTCTTGGACAACACAGGGCTACAAACGTTTATACAATCCCTTTTATATGAAAATAAAACTCATCCTTTTGTGTATATATATATATATATATATATATATATATATATATATATATATATATATATATATATATATATATATGTATATATATATATATATATATATATATATATATATATATGTTATATATATATATATTTATATATATATTTATATATATTTATATATATGTATATATTTATATATATGTATATTTATATATATGTGGTGGAAATGAGATGTTTGAGGACAATGTGTGGTGTGAGGTGGTTTGATCAAGTAAGTAATGTAAGGGTAAGAGAGATGTGTGGAAATAAAAAGAGCGTGGTTGAGAGAGCAGAAGAGGTTCTTTTGAAATGGTTTGGGCACATGGAGAGAATGAGTGAGGAAAGATTGACCGAGAGGATATATGTGTCGGAGGTGGAGGGAACGAGGAGAAGTGGGAGACCAAATTGGAGGTGGAAAGATGGAGTGAAAAAGATTTTGAGTGATCGGGGCCTGAACATGCAGGAGGGTGAAAGGCGGGCAAGGAATAGAGTGAATTGGATCGATATGGTATACCGGGGTTGCCGTGCTGTCAGTGGATTGAATCAGGGTATGTGAAGCGTCTGGGGTAAACCATGGAAAGCTGTGTGGGGCCTGGATGTGGAAAGGGAGCTGTGGTTTCGGGCATTATTGCATGACAGGTAGAGACTAAGTGTGAACGAATGAGGCCTTTGTTGTCTTTTCCTAGCGCTACCCCGCACACATGAGGGGGGAGGGGGATGGTATTCCATGTGTGGCGAGGTGGCGATGGGAATGAATAAAGGCAGACAGTGTGAATTGTGTGCATGGGTATATATGTATGTGTCTGTGTGTGTATATATATGTGTACATTGAGATGTGTAGGTATGTATATTTGCGTGTGTGGACGTGTGTGTATATACATGTGTATGGGGGTGGGTTGGGCCATTTCTTTCGTCTGTTTCCTTGCGCTACCTCGCAAACGCGGGAGACAGCGACAAAGCAAAATAAGTAATATATATATATATATATATATATATATATATATATATATATATATATATATATATATATATATATATATATATGTGTATGTATAAAAAAAAAAAAAAAACGAGAGGGGAGGATTTCCAGCCACCCGCTCCCTCCCCTTTTAGTCGCCTTCTACGACACGCAGGGAATACGTGGGAAGTATTTTTTTTTTTTTTTAATTTTCCAAAAGAAGGAACAGAGAAGGGGGCCAGGTGAGGATTTTCCCTCTAAGGCCCAGTCCTCTGTTCTTAACGCTACCTCGCAAATGCGGGAAATGGCGAATTGTATGAAAAAAAAAAAAATGTATGTATATATATATATATATATATATATATATATATATATATATATATATATATATATATATATATATATATATATATATATATATATATTTATATATATATATATATATACATACATATATATATATATATATATATATATATATATATATATATATATATATATATATATATATATATATATATATATATATATATATATATATTTTTTTTTTTTTTTTTTTTCTTTTTTTTTTATACTTTGTCGCTGTCTCCCGCGTTTGCGAGGTAGCGCAAGGAAACAGACGAAAGAAATGGCCCGACCCCCCCCCCCCATACATATGTATATACATACGTCCCACACGCAAATATACATACCTACACAACTTTCCATGGTTTACCCCAGACGCTTCACATGCCTCGATTCAATCCACTGACAGCACGTCAACCCCGGTATACCACATCGCTCCAATTCACTCTATTCCTTGCCCTCCTTTCACCCTCCTGCATGTTCAGGCCCCGATCACACAAAATCTTTTTCACTCCATCTTTCCATCTCCAATTTGGTCTCCCTCTTCTCCTCGTTCCCTCCACCTCCGACACATATATCCTCTTGGTCAATCTTTCCTCACTCATTCTCTCCATGTGCCCAAACCACTTCAAAACACCCTCTTCTGCTCTCTCAACCACGCTCTTTTTATTTCCACACATCTCTCTTACCCTTACGTTACTCACTCGATCAAACCACCTCACACCACACATTGTCCTCAAACATCTCATTTCCAGCACATCCATCCTCCTGCGCACAACTCTATCCATAGCCCACGCCTCGCAACCATACAACATTGTTGGAACCACTATTCCTTCAAACATACCCATTTTTGCTTTCCGAGATAATGTTCTCGACTTCCACACATTCTTCAAGGCCCCCAGAATTTTCGCCCCCTCCCCCACCCTATGATCCACTTCCGCTTCCATGGTTCCATCCGCTGCCAGATCCACTCCCAGATATCTAAAACACTTCACTTCCTCCAGTTTTTCTCCATTCAAACTCACCTCCCAATTGACTTGACCCTCAACCCTACTGTACCTAATAACCTTGCTCTTATTCACATTTACTCTTAACTTTCTTCTTCCACACACTTTACCAAACTCAGTCACCAGCTTCTGCAGTTTCTCACATGAATCAGCCACCAGCGCTGTATCATCAGCGAACAACAACTGACTCACTTCCCAAGCTCTCTCATCCCCAACAGACTTCATACTTGCCCCTCTTTCCAAAACTCTTGCATTTACCTCCCTAACAACCCCATCCATAAACAAATTAAACAACCATGGAGACATCACACACCCCTGCCGCAAACCTACATTCACTGAGAACCAATCACTTTCCTCTCTTCCTACACGTACACATGCCTTACATCCTCGATAAAAACTTTTCACTGCTTCTAACAACTTTCCTCCCACACCATATATACTTAATACCTTCCACAGAGCATCTCTATCAACTCTATCATATGCCTTCTCCAGATCCATAAATGCTACATACAAATCCATTTGCTTTTCTAAGTATTTCTCACATACATTCTTCAAAGCAAACACCTGATCCACACATCCTCTACCACTTCTGAAACCACACTGCTCTTCCCCAATCTGATGCTCTGTACATGCCTTCACCCTCTCAATCAATACCCTCCCATATAATTTACCAGGAATACTCAACAAACTTATACCTCTGTAATTTGAGCACTCACTCTTATCCCCTTTGCCTTTGTACAATGGCACTATGCACGCATTCCGCCAATCCTCAGGCACCTCAACATGAGTCATACATACATTAAATAACCTTACCAACCAGTCAACAATACAGTCACCCCCTTTTTTAATAAATTCCACTGCAATACCATCCAAACCTGCTGCCTTGCCGGCTTTCATCTTCCGCAAAGCTTTCACTACCTCTTCTCTGTTTACCAAATCATTTTCCCTAACCCTCTCACTTTGCACACCACCTCGACCAAAACACCCTATATCTGCCACTCTATCATCAAACACATTCAACAAACCTTCAAAATACTCACTCCATCTCCTTCTCACATCACCACTACTTGTTATCACCTCCCCATATATATATATATATATATATATATATATATATATATATATATATATATATATATATATATATATATATATATATATATATATATATATATATATATATATATATATATATATATATATATATACATATATGTTGGATTCCCAAGATAAACTTATTTTCTTAAGCTCTTTGAAGTGCAGAGTATAAAACATGATCATCTCTCTCACCACTAGACCCCTACCACCACAAGCTTACCACCAGAGCCTTCCCACCACACCCTCAACCCCACATCCTTACCATCATCACCTTAGCACCAAAGGCTAACCACCAAACTATCAACAACACACCTTCACCACCACTACCATACCACCAAAGCCTCACAACCACACCCTGAACACTACAGCCTTCCCATCATAACATTTCTACCAGGACTTCTCCACCACATCCTCAAGACCACACCGTCACCACTATTACCCTACCATCAGAGCCTCATCGTCACACCCTTAACACCAGTGCCTCACCACCACCTGGACCCTCAACACTACACCTTTAGTACCAAAGCCTCTCTGTAAGACCCTCACCAAAAAGTCCTCAACATCAGAGCCTCACCATCAGACCCTCGACATCAAAGCCTCGCCATCAGATCCCCACCAACATAACTTTACCACCAGAGCCTCACCACCACACCCTCAACACCAGAACTTCAGCACGGCACCCTTCCATTCCTCTCTCTCTCTCTCTCTCTCTCTCTCTCTCTCTCTCTCTCTCTCTCTCTCTCTCTCTCTCTCTCTCTCTCTCTCTCTCTCTCTCTCTCTCTCTCTCTCCCCGCCCACTCAGAACACATTCATCAGGGCAATAATGGACGGGATGCAGGTGAGGTCCTGTAGTAACTGGGTGAGGATGCTTTTGACTAGTTGGCTGAGATCACCGCCAAGGAATGATGAACCAACCGGGAAAGTTTTAATGACCTGGAACGTTGTGCCATAAGCCCATAATCACTATCGACCCGATAATTACCCGACGACTGGAACAAAGTTTGCTGATGGGAGTTTTTCTGTCTAGTTAGCTTTGGTGGGAAGTTAGAGTAGGATGCGATCATTAACGTCAAATAACGGCCTTCCACGTGAGAAGAGACCAGGCTCTTAGCGTCCGGAGACTCTTGAGATGGTGAATGGTTCTTAAGTCGTGGAGAGGGATTATCTACGGCGTGTTACCCCGTTGGTGTTGTGAGGGAGGAGGATGACACACAGGACGTTACAACGGGTTTCTTTACCACAGTCGGTGGTAGCAAGGGAGAAGATGGTACGTGTGACATGAGAGAGGAATCACTGTTACCATAGCCTCTCCGTTGTGAACAGCGGTGACGCAAGTCACACATGTCACACAACCGTAGGTCAGTAGCTACGCCTTAGATTAATTACAACAATTTTCAAACAGCAACAGACCACTGGGTCATAATGAGACTGTGGGAGTGGAAGAGAACAGAAACTCATGGACTAATGTGGTAGGAGTAGAAAGACATACATATTTTTCAGAGGGAGACTTGTAAACCTATCTTATAGCTAATGTAAGTGGATTTGAATCAGATTATCTAATAAGTCAATTCTTAAATGTGTTTATGGTTCTGTTTCATACAACTGTAAATGGTAAATCATTTCATGTGTTAACACTCCAGTTGAAGAAAAGTACTTCGCCTCCTTCGAAGTGAAGCGTTTGACTACAAGTTTATATCCATTACTACAAGTAGAATCAGACGAATCCGTCCTGAAGTGAATCTAAGTATTAGACAGAATCTGAACCATCACTTTTCTAAGCTAGTTAGATCTAATTTGTTTAGTCGGCGCTCATAGGATTCTTTTGTTTAGGCCTGGAATCAACCTGGTAGCTCACCTCTGCACTCTCCCTCTTCATATAGTCTGTCTTTCATCACGAAGGTTGACCAAAACTGAACACAATATTCGAAATGGAGACGCACAAGTAAGAGTGAGGATAATTAACCTGAGAGTAATGAAAAAAAAACTACCTATGAATTAAAGAATTTTGTTTGCCCATTATACTATTTCTGTGCACCGCTTGCTTGGCTTTAGGTAACAAGAGAGATGGTCACAAGCAAGTTCTTTCCCACGATAGTTTAGCAGAATTCATACTGTAGATTGCATTATCATTTTCATTCCTGATATGTAAAACTTTGTTCTAATCAGTTACTAAAGTTCATTTGCCACCTACTTGTCCAGATTCTGTTTGTTGAATTGTTTCCCAACTTAGTAACGTCCACGAGCTGAGATATAATGAAGTCCATTATCAATATCATCATATATGAGAATGGAAACCAGTCCTGAGACTGATCCTTGTGGTATACCACTTGTTTCATCTAACCATTCAGATGTTTGACCATTAATCACAACTCTTTGTTCACGACCAGTCAGCTGTTTCATAACCACTGAAGTACAACCCCACCTCAATACCACGTGACAACTTTTATTAGTAACCTTTGATGTGGATTTTATCGAATGTCTTTAGAAACTCCACGTAAATGTCATTATCTGCTTTGCTTTGATCATACATCTTGATTATTTCATAAAATAGATCAAAGAAGGTCTGTCAAACATGAGCAATTTCGTCGTAAACGTAAATCGTTTATTAAGCGATGGTTCTCTAAATGGTTTACAATCTCATCCCGAATGATGGTTTAGGTTAGTTGACCAACTACAAACGTAAAGCTAATTGGACGATAGATTCCCGGCAGTGGTTTATTACCTGTTTTGAATATCGGTTATTCTAGCAGATTTTCATTCCACCAAAACTTTCCCCATAACAAGAGACGTACCGAAAAGAACAGCCATTGGTTTGATTATCTCATTTTTTCCCTCTTTCAGCGTCCTTGGGTAAAATGTATCTGGGCCTGCCGTTATATTCATCTTTATTCCATTCAACTCTGGCAGTATATCTTCGTCTTTTATTTCGATATGCTGCAAAGCGTTTTCCCCTCTCTGCAATGTAACTAGGTTGGGGACATGAGTTGCATTTGCAGTATATATACGGATGCAAAAGATAAAATATTCCAGGGTCTTTGCCATGGTTTCGTTGCCTTGATCTTCATCATCTTTTGTAATCAATTTCCCAGTTGAGTGGGTTACAATTCTCTTATTCTTAACGCAACTATAAAACTCCTTTTTTTTTATTCTCAATATTCAGGTATGTACACTTCATACAGTCGTTTGCTCTGACGTATAAGTGTTTTAGTTTCTCTGCCCGAATTGAAACGCTGCTAATTTGTCTTCTGCTTGCTAAGGGATATTTTCTTAGACAACAAGCACTTCTTTATGGCCTCATTTTGGAGTAAGACCGTTTTACTCTCATCAGGACATATGTTTCCTCCACTTCTTTAAAGGTATTGTTAAATCTTTTCCAAGGTATGTCCATATCATTTTCTTTAACGATATCATTCCAGGCTTACCTCTCAAAAGCAATGCAAGGAACTTTGAAATTTGCAAGTCTACAAAACTTTGGTGTCGACCAGCATTACAGGTTAAGTTGAATGTTATCGCAAAAGTAATCTGTCGATGATTACTTGAACCAAACTTTTCTCCCAGTTTAACATGACGAACCAGATCCTCATTCATAACTGGAACCAAATCTGTTTTCATCTCGAGCAGGTTTCTCAGTTAATTGTGGTAGGGCGATATCAAGCAGATTCATAAGCAGAACCCAGATTATACAGCTGTTGGTCAGATATTTTCAACGAGAAAACAAACTCCCGTTCATATTTCCCACCAATTTTTGGTGTGGATGACTTTATAATGTGGAAAATCTTACATTCACATGTTTTTGTTACACACACACACACACACACACACACACACACACTAACACACACACACACAAACACACACATAGTCCTTAATGGTTTAGTGGTGGTTCGTGCCACCGATGCTGTTGTTTCATTACAGTTGCTGTCAGTTCTGCTCCTGTCGCCGCTGCTGTTATATGGTGGTGCTGCTTACTGTTTATGTAGCCATTTTTTTATGCTGCCGCTGCTGCCCTTGCTGCTGCCTTTGCTGCTGCCCTTGTTACTGCCCTTGTCACTGCCCTTGCTGCTGCCCTAGCTGCTGCCTTTGCTGCTGCCCTTGTTACTGCCCTTGCTGCTGCCCTTGTTACTGCCCTTGCTGCTGCCCTTGATGCTGCTATTGCTGCTGCCCCTGTTGCTGCTGTTGCTGCCCTTGCTGCTGCCCCTGCTGCTGCCCTTGTTACTGCCTTGCTGCTGCCCTTGCTGCTGCCCCTGCTGCTGCCCCTGCTGCTGCCCTTGTTACTGCCCTTGCTGCTGCCCTTGCTGCTGCCCTTGTTACTGCCCTTGCTGCTGCCCTTGCTGCTGCCCTTGCTGCTGCCCTTGTTACTGCCCTTGCTGCTGCCCTTGTTACTGCCCTTGCTGCTGATTCAATTACGATTGATTGTTAATCTTACTCCTGTTGCTCCAAATGTTGTTGGTATTGCTATCACTGTTATTGTTGCTGTTGCTACCCTTGTCTTGAGAGGCAGGTGTACAGCTGGCTTACGGGGAACCATAATGAGACAGCTGTAACAGAATACTGTAATATAGAAGAATACAGAATTATTTGACATACAGTTGGGCGAGAGTGAATATATTTTGACAGCGTGGTAGAGTATGGGTTATGGTGGTGGTGGTGGTGTGGGAAGTATGGGTGAGCTAGGAGGGTGTGAGGAACGTGAGTGTCTTTGTGACGTTAGTAGCCTGGGCCGTTTTATAGCATGATGCATGGAAGTATCGATGTGTGTTAGGGTAGTGGGAAGTTTAGGTGGTTTAGCTCGTAGTTACGGGTGGTGTAAGGGAAGAGTTATTGTGCTGGGAAGGTACAAAATAGAGTATAACATTGATTATGTTTGTGTGGTTTAGGAAAAGGGTGTTGGAAGGGTGTAGGCAAGCATGAGAATTATGGATGAGGTTGAATGGAGAGTGAGTGGGATAGAGAGATATGAGCATATTCAGTTGTATTTAGAATATGTGGCCAAAGCCGTCAGTGTAGAGAAGAAGGAAGGGATGTGTTTTCAGATCATTAATACCTAAACAAATATTGTAGTATGGATGAACCCGCATTGCCCGGGTGACTGTGTTATTCAATTAAGATTTATCATAACCCAAATGAAATCCAATTTTCCTCTGGTCTAAATGAAGTAGTAATTTGATTTCAATTTAATTCGGTTTGGAAAGCGAAAGCTGCTCTGATCTTCGTGTAATGTTATTACAATCCTATTAAGGATAATAAAGTTCGAGTAGCCAATGGGACAGCCAATCATAATGCCAAAAAAAATGTGTATTAACTTTTGACAGAGCGATCTGGGTTATTTACTTTACAAAATCACTGGATTAAACCACGATCTTTATTGATGTTGCACACCACCTATTGTTTTGTCAATTTCCGATTACGACGTTTATCTGTTTATGCTCCATACAAAAGTCAGAGATTATTTAGGTGTTGATAGTGTTGACGCAAGTGATGACGTAAACACACATAGTGCAGGAGGTGCACATATTGTCACACAGGCGACTCATGTAGCTCCATGTGTTACACAATGTTGTTTATCGTTGCTATTAATGTGTTGACTTGGTTGTGGTTTGTTCACAAGAGATGTGTTGTGGGTGGTGGAGTGTCATGTTGTGGGTGGTGGAGTGTCATGTTGTGGGTAGTGGGGAGTCATGTTGTGGGTGGTGGAGTGTCATGTTGTGGGTGGTGGAGTGTCATGTTGTGGGTGGTGGAGTGTCATGTTGTGGGTGGTGGAGTGTCATGTTGTGGGTGGTGGAGGGAGTCATGTTGTGGGAAGTGGGGAGTCATGTTGTGGGTAGTGGGGAGTCATGTTGTGGGCAGTGGGGAGTCATGTTGTGGTAGCTATGAGGTGGGAACACCGTCACGGCGACGCAAGTAGAGACAGTTCCATTCGTCACAACAACCACCTCCGGTTCTTCACGGTGACGCAGATGTAGACACTCGTCACTGTCCCACCTCCTGTATGTCACAGTGACGCAGGTATAGACAGTACCACTCGTCACTGTCCCACCTCCTGTATGTCACGGTGACGCAGGTATAGACAGTGCCACTCGTCACTGCCTCACCTCCGGCTCCGAGCCCTGTTGAGTCTCAGAAACTATGTTAGTGTTGCCATCGTTGCTGGGCTGCGCTGTGTTTGCGTTCTAGTTCGTGTCGCGAGCGTGTTGATGAGTTAGCTGATAGTATGCCTTGTTAGTCTTCTGTCTGACGTGTTACTACCCCAGCTGTGTGGCAGTGTAGCGGTGCTCGAAAATATGTTGTTAGACTTCGCAAGGTGTAATGTAGTGAGTCAGTGTTGTAAGGTCTCTTGTGTTTTGATAGTATTCCTATATCTCTGGTGTTCCCAGTGTCAGTAACATATTTGTGTAGGTGTTCTCGGCTGTACATTGTGCCAGTGATCCCGGCTGTGTTGTCGTTGTGAAGTTCACATCCCTGATTGTATTATGTTCTGTTGTGGTCCCTGACTGTGTTATATTTCGTCAGTATCCTCTGTTTTGTTGGGTTGTGTTTGAGTCCCCCGATGTGTTAGTTTATCGATGTTTCCGGCGGTGTTGTGTTGGTATATCTGACCTTATCATACTGTGTTTCCTCTATTGTATTAGATCACTGATTGTGTTGTGCTGAGTAGGTGTCTCTCCAGTTGTGATGCATTTTTCCAAATTGGTTGCATTGTGCAAGACTGATCCTCCGTTGCGCCATGTTGCAATGTGTGTCTTGATTTCGGGGATTTTGATTTTGCTGTGTTGTGTGATGCCCCGCTGTGTCCTCCTACGGCTGGGGTGTCCTGCTGTGTTGTGTTCACACTGCCCACTGTGATATTTGTGCTGTCTGTTGGTGTCATCTGCAGTGTATATCACTGGTGTCCCGAGCTATGTTGGGCTGTATTTGTGACGCTGATGGTGTTTTTTTATACAAGCGTCTTCATCAGCTGTTATAGACTGCACTGTACTGTATCATTGTTCTCAACCGAACTGTGTCTCGTCAGCATACACTGTGCTGGTGCCATCGACTGACGCTGTTCTGTACAGTTATCTTAGTCTCTGTCGTTGGATTGGATACTTTGATGGGTTTACATGTAGTACTTTCCATATTGTATACGTGTATTCCAGGAGGGTGCTGTCGTCTGGAATGCCTTTTGTTATGAACTTAAGTCGAGTCACAGTGTCTCTAGGTCTTACGTCTGTGGAACTTATACTCTTTCTTTCATATAAATCGTTAATGTAGATCTACTATTACTGTAGCTTCAGAGTTTGAATCATTTCTTTCACACATTACAAACTTTCAGCAGTGCTTAACATGAATGAATCATATTTGTAAAGGTCAAGCCTTCTTCGAACTCTGTATCATACTGTTGGAAACGTGTAAGGTTAAGAGTTTCCCCCAATATCTCTTCTCTGTGAATAAGCAGAAAAGCAAATCAACACTGATGCTAAACCTAATGTTTAATGAGATTTCTACTTCAGCGATAGTTAGAACGCATGCTGTAATGTTGTTACTGCATGTAGGATGGCTGTAAACCTCTAGAGATTATGGGCTCATGTCAATGAACCATGATACACAAGGTCCACCAAGAGACATCATTATACCCTGACTCCACAAATACCGTGGTCATCAATATACAAGAGGCTCTCACCCAATTCATGTATATAAGAGTAACTGAAATGTCTAAGGGAGGCGGGTGTGGAAGCTAGGGCTATTACTACTACAAAGACTGTCACAGGAAGTCGTCAGAAGATGTGCCGTTCTGGTGATAAAGTGGAGCCAAGGGAGGGGGAATTCTTCCTCGTCGTCGACGTCTACGTCATCTACGTCGCCGTCGTCGCTGTTGTTACTGAGAGCGATGATGTGTGAGGTATGATAAATCCAGGACACCGCGGGTGACGTGAACGTGTCTCCTGGTGTGGAGTGGACGTTCAGACAGACGGATGAGAAGGTTGTGTGTACGAGAGGGTTGGGTGTGTATTGGGAGTAAACATTAGTCAAGGAAGCGGGACTGGATCTAACTTTACCAGAAGATAAAATGTCATAAGGCGGAGGATTACATCACACCGGAGCAACAACTCACCAGCAACAACCAAATGTCATGATGAATTATTGCTTCGGGTAAAAGTTTGCTGAAGCAGTAATGACTGGGAGCATTCCTCTTCCAACCTCTACTTCTTTTTGGTTTTGACGTTGGAGGCTTCAGTCACAAGCAAAAGTCCACATCAAGGCTGTGTCTTAATTGAAATAGGGAGAGATTTAGGAAAAGGGAAAAAAAAATGTGAAGGAAGTAAAAATCCTGTCTTTTAGAATGTGCCAGGTCTTAGTCATTGGGACAGATATGAGAGGGTAGAGAGTTCCAAGGTTTCGAGGTGTAGGATAAGAACCAGTTTTTAAAACAGCCCACCTGTGAGTTACAAACGGTCACTCAGTAAGCTTGTGACGCAGCAGCTTGCCGAACATTGCGCGGTTTATTTAGCGGTGGGAGCACACAGGCAGCCAGCTCTAGGGAGCAAAAACCAAATTGATACCTATAGGAGAGGGAAAGCGAACCAATATTGCGGCGTAGGGCAAGCGGGTCAAGTTTTGAAGGTAACCTGGGAGAGGTTAGATCAGACCGATTTTGACTCATTACAGTTAAGTAAGGATGCAAAACTAGAACTACCCCAGAAGTGAGAGCAGTACTCCACAAAGGGACATATCAATCTTTTGTTATCAGAGTAACCGTTCAGGAAACAGGAAATTACTACATTTAAACAGGAATCCCAGTTCCTTAGAGGCAGACTTAGCTAATTCCGTAATGTGGAGTTTCAGAGAAAGAGTTGATGTTACACTAATATCTAGCATGTTCACTGAGTCAAGAGAAAGAGTCACAGAGCCGTCAAGAGAGAGGAGAGTTGAGAAGAATCTAGAGATTTCGGTGTAAAATCATGATGTTAGATACATTACGCTTTACCAGATTTCATCAACCCAAGTAAGATATCCTGTCCAAGTCTGAGTTTATCGGGAAGTAGTGTCGAGACGAGATGCAGATCGAGTGAGAGAAGGAGCAAAATTGAAGGATGTAGAGGAATGCAGCGTTGCGCTGCCAGCGTATGAACACATTTTGGTATTTGTGAAAAAGAGGAAATCGGTGGATAAAGGAAGAAGAGTGTAGGTGACAAGACAGAACCCTGAAGGACACCGCTCTTAATGGAGAAAGATGGAGAGGCTGATCTATCAACAAACACGGAGACAAATCGGCTAGAGAGGAAGCTAGATATGAGGGAGCAAAGTGAGGGACGGAATCTAAAAGAAGTGAGCTTAGAGATGGGACCCCGATGCCAAACCCTGTCAAAATCTATGGATATGTCAAAGGCAAATAAAAGGGATTATCCATATTCTTTCAGGAATGATGACCAGATATTAGTAAGATAATAAAGAATATGACCTGTGGATCTCTCCTCACGGAAGCCGTTCTAGTGATCAGAAGGAAAGCTGTGATGCTGAAGATGACTCACTGCATAGGAGTTGAGAGGGGATTTAAAGACATCGGAAATGGTAGATGTCAAACCAACAGGACGATATTTTGAGGGGTTAGAACGGTCACTATTCATAGGGAATGGGATGTATCAACGCATGTTTCCAAGAAGCAAGGAAAAGTTTTGTGTTTAGACAGTAACTGAATTTCTGAGCAAGAACAGGTTCATATTCAGAGGCATACTCTTTCAGTACACGGGGATGGATGTCATCAGGACAATCCAAAAAGAGATTACGGGATGGGGCATAGGATTATTAAGAGCATCAGAGAGTGAAGGAATGTTAGAGTCATTCATGGTGGAGTTAGAGGAGAAATAGAAAGCAACAAGAGTTGCTTTGCTTTCGGGTTAGATGCTATAGAACCGTCTGAACGTAAATGTGAAGGAAAGATAAAGTGACAGAAGTTGTCAGCGATGCCCCTAGCTAAAGACCAGGAGGACCTATCATTTGATGACGAGGAGAGGTTATCGCACTTCCTTTGAATAAGGAACGCTTCGCCTCACGGATTACGTACTTGTAGTGATTAAAGACAGTGATCAATGCTGAATGGAAACCGGAGGAAGGAGAGTTTTCCAAGCCAGATATGCCTGATCCCTGGCCTGAATGGCCTCATAACAGGGAAGGTTGAACTATGGGATGAAAGAATAGGTCGTCTTGGAGGAATATGGGATAAATGCTTCCATCTCCACAACGACAGCCTCTGATATGCGTTAGGCTAAGAAAGATAGCATCACCCTCTGGAAAGAATATTCGTAAGTTATTTCAGTCAGCCATGATCGTGATCACATCCTAGCCGTAGCGATCCCGCCTGTCACACAGGAGTCCCGGTTTCGAGGTTGGCTTTTGGAGGTTTGTACGTTCTATGAAAGTAGGCGTTCATATGCACTATATTCGTATCCATATACCTCCGTGCTGTACAGTTGGCTTCTATAAAATGCTATTTGCAGGTTGAGTGAGCCTGATGAGATTTGACCGGTCTTTATCCCGTTCCTCACCAAAGCGAGACGAAGAGTATTCGATTACTCAGGAATCGAATACTATTTCCCTATTTCAGGGGGATAATAGCATCGCAGCAGCTCTCCAACCTGCCACGCAGGAGTCCCGGGTTCAAGCATGGCTGTTTGAGCTTTGTATGTTCTACACTACATTCGTTCACACTCAATCTCTAGCTGTCATGTATAGTGCACCGAAACCACAGCTCCCTTTCCACATCCAGGCCCCACAAAAATGGTTTACCCAAACGCTTCACATGCCCTGGTTCAATCCATTGACAGCACGACGCGCCCGGTATACCACATCGTTCCAATTCACTCTATACCTAACACGCCTTTCACCCTACTACATCTTCAGGCCCCGATCACTCAAAATCTTTTTCACTCCATCCATCCACCTCCAATTTGGTCTCCCACTTCTCCTCGTTCCCTCCACCTCTGACACATATATCCTCTTGGTCAATCTTTCCTCGCTCATTCTCTCCATGTGACCAAACCATTTAAATACACCCTTTTCTGCTCTCTCAACCATACTCTTTATTAACACACATCTCTCTTACCCTTTCATTACTTACTCGATCAAACCACCTCACACCATATATTGTCCTCAAACATCTCATTTCCAGCACATCCACCCTCCTCCGCACAACCGTATCTATAGCCCACGCCTCGCTATATATATATATATATATATATATATATATATATATATATATATATATATATATATATATATATATATATATATATATATATATATATATATATATGCCTTCACCCTCTCAATCAATACCCTCCCGTATAATTTACCAGGAATACTCAACAAACTTATACCTCTGTAATTTGAGCACTCACTCTTATCCCCTTTGCCTTTGTACAATGGCACTATGCACGCATTCCGCCAATCCTCAGGCACCTCACCATGAGTCATACATACATTAAATAACCTTACCAACCAGTCAACAATACAGTCACCCCCTTTTTTAATAAATTCCACTGCAATACCATCAGATTGGGGAAGAGCAGTGTGGTTTCAGAAGTGGTAGAGGATGTGTGGATCAGGTGTTTGCTTTGAAGAATGTATGTGAGAAATACTTAGTAAAGCAAATGGATTTGTATGTAGCATTTATGGATCTGGAGAAGGCATATGATAGAGTTGATAGAGATGCTCTGTGGAAGGTATTATGAATATATGGTGTGGGAGGCAAGTTGTTAGAAGCAGTGAAAAGTTTTTATCAAGGATGTAAGGCATGTGTACGTGTAGGAAGAGAGGAAAGTGATTGGTTCTCAGTGAATGTAGGTTTGCGGCAGGGGTGTGTGATGTCTCCATGGTTGTTTGATTTGTTTATGGATGGGGTTCTTAGGGAGGTGAATGCAAGAATTTTGGAAAGAGGCGCAAGTATGAAGTCTGTTGGGGATGAGAGAGCTTGGGAGGTGAGTCAGTTGTTGTTCGCTGATGATACAGCGCTGGTGGCTGATTCATGTGAGAAACTGCAGAAGTTGGTGACTGAGTTTGGTAAAGTGTGTGAAAGAAGAAAGTTAAGAGTAAATGTGAATAAGAGCAAGGTTATTAGGTACAGTAGGGTTGAGGGTCAAGTCAATTGGGAGGTGAGTTTGAATGGAGAAAAACTGGAGGAAGTGAAGTGTTTTAGATATCTGGGAGTGGATCTGGCAGCGGATGGAACCATGGAAGCGGAAGTGGATCATAGGGTGGGGGAGGGAGCGAAAATTCCGGGAGCCTTGAAGAATGTGTGGAAGTCGAGAACATTATCTCGGAAAGCAAAAATGAGTATGTTTGAAGGAATAGGGGTTCCAACAATGTTGTATGGTTGCGAGGCGTGGGCTATGGATAGAGTTGTGCGCAGGAGGATGGATGTGCTGGAAATGAGATGTTTGAGGACAATGTGTGGTGTGAGGTGGTTTGATCGAGTAAATAACGTAAGGGTAAGAGAGATGTGTGGAAATAAGAAGAGCGTGGTTGAGAGAGCAGAAGAGGGTGTTTTGAAATGGTTTGGGCACATGGAGAGAATGAGTGAGGAAAGATTGACCAAGAGGATATATGTGTCGGAGGTTGAGGGAACGAGAAGAGGGATACCAAATTGGAGGTGGAAAGATGGAGTGAAAAAGATTTTGTGTGATCGGGGCCTGAACATGCAGGAGGGTGAAAGGAGGGCAAGGAATAGAGTGAATTGGAGCGATGTGGTATACCGGGGTTGACGTGCTGTCAGTGGATTGAATCAAGGCATGTGAAGCGTCTGGGGTAAACCATGTATATACATACGTCCACACACGCAAATATACATACCTACACATATATATATATATATATATATATATATATATATATATATATATATATATATATATATATATATATATATATATATATATATATATATATATATATATATATATATATATATATATATATATATATATATATATATATATGTATGTATATATATATATATATATATATATATATATATATATATATATATATATATATATATATATATATATATATATATATATATATATATATATATATATATATATATATATATATATATATATATATATATATATATATATATATATATATATATCTATTTATATATATTTATATATGTATATATATATATATATATATATATATATTTATACATGTATATATATATCGCCAGTGTTCATCAGAATAGCAAAGGTTTCTGTGGTACATAAATTTAATTTGTCTAAATACACGAAAGAAAACCTGCGATCAAATCAAATTAACATCGTAATATCTCGTAAGAGAAAGATAGTGCTAACATTTTTCGCCAACTGCCTTATTAAAACCATACATCTATTTTCTGTAGAAGAAATACAACCTAATATGCTTTTACGGACGTGGGCAGTTCATACTCCACGTTATGTGTGAATCAGGTGGCCAGCTCTCAGGGTAAAATTATGATTTACCTGCAAAACACACATAAAAAAAAAAACCTATGGATGATAATATCAGACAAAAAGGAACGTTTGATGTCCGGATGCAGTAGAAGTGCCATTGTGTTGCCAAAGGATTTAGAATCATCAGGTATTAACCTGGTCCTATTGTGTTGCTGAAGGCTTCAGGGTCATCGCTAATATTGTGCTCAAATGATGTGTGACCGTTACAAATTATAACCGTGTTGTGACCGCTACATGACTCTATTGCGAACACTAGCCCATGTTGTGACCATTACGGTTAATACCGGTGCCACTAAAGACCATGTTATGACCATTACAGGTTGTACTGGGGTCATTAAAGACCATAATGCGGCTACTATGGGCTATACTGGGGACACGAAAGACCATGTCCTAACCACTACAGACTCTACTGGGGCCAGTGAACACCATACCGCAACCACTACATACTATACTGGGGCCAGTGAACACTATACTGCAACCACTACATACTATACTGGGACCAGTGAACACCATACCTCAACCACTACGGACTATACTGGGGCCAGTGGAACACCATACCGCAACCACTACATACTATACTGGGACCAGTGAACACCATACCACAACTACTGCAGACGACTCTGGGGGCCAGCGAACACCATACCGCAACCACTACATACTATACTGGGGGCCAGTGAACACCATACCGCAACCACTACATACTATACTGGGACCAGTGAACACCATACCGCAACCACTACATACTATACTGGGACCAGTGAACACCATACCGCAACCACTACGGACTATACTGGGGCCAGTAAACAACATACCGCAACCACTACAGACTATACTGCGACTACTAAAACCAATTGTGACCACAACAGACCATGATGTAGCCAGTAGTGATCATGTTGTGATGACTACAGACGTGCTACATAGCCCTCGTGTGATGTTGTGACCTGTCCACATAATAGTGCCACCTCTTCTCTTGATAGTGAGGCCACAACAAGCCTCGTTGAGAAACACACACTTGCTACATCTCTCATAGCAAGAGAAACAAAACTACATCATCAAGAATAGAACCAAGTAAGCGTACTAAACTATTCATAAACTGGCATTGTCTCGTTCATTACAGTAGCAGTGGGCTTCAGGTAAGCAGCTTGTTCAAAGCGATGAAAACCCAGCTGGGTATTCAAAGAGGTACATTATACACCATAGAAACAATGGCAGGGATGTTGTTAAACAGATGAAGGGTGAGGGGCAGAGGAAGGAGGGCTGGATAGATCAACCAATCTTTCACAGTCTTGTCTAGATAGGTACAAACTCTACATAACTGTGTGTGCAGAGAGATTACCATATTGCTATGGAAGAAAACAGACAGGCAAACATAGAGACAGAGACGAACACAGATAACAGACAGAAACACAGACAGGCAAACATAGAGACAGAGACGAACACAGATAACAGACAGAAAGACAGACAGGCAAACACAGAAACGGGGAGAGAAACGGGCACAGGTGGAGAGACAGAGAGGAAAAGTGAGATAAAAGCAGACAAATCATCTCACACTCAAACCCATTACGTCTCGTCTGAGGATGGAAGGAAAACACAAAGGAGGGAGAGGAGTGAGGGGAGAGGAGGGAGGGATTAGCCTCTTTGTTTCACTGTCATTATTTTACGTCTCTGTTGCGAGGGTAAAATAATCTGAATGTCGGCCACATTTGCAGTTTGTGGTCGGCTTTGTTTTGCCCCGAGACTACAAAAGCCTAATGAGTTTTCTGGGGCTTTTCAGTTGTGGTGGACTTTTAAGATTAGAGGCTCTAATTGGTATCCTGTACATTCCTGGTCCAGTAATCCTGGCCGGAATTATTACAATATTACTGTTGTGAGGAGTGTGGTGCAAGGGGAGAAGGGGCGTTGTGAGCGTGGGATGGGAGAGAGAGAGAGAGAGAGAGAGAGAGAGAGAGAGAGAGAGAGAGAGAGAGAGAGAGAGAGAGAGAGAGAGAGAGAGAGAGAGAGAGAGAGAGGATGAGAGGTTATGAGAACATGAATAGCATACGAAACAGAACTATACTACACGTCAGGCAGCCACATCTGTTTACATCCCACCGTGCGCCATTGAACCTCGTGCCACTGAACCTAGAGCTACTAACGCTGCTGGCCTTAGAGCCACTAATCCTAGTGCCATTAACCCGAGTACCAGTGACCTTGGAGCCACTATCTTCAGTGTCACTGATTTAGTGCTATTGACTTTAGTGCCACTGATCTCAGCACCACTAACCCTAGTGCCACTGACACTACTAACTCCTGTGCCACTGATTCTGGTGCTTCTGACCTTTGCCCCAAACACCTTTGCACGACTAATCCTAGTGCCACTGATCTTAATACCACTAATCCTAGTGCCACTGATCTTAATACCACTAACCCTAGTGCCACTGACACTAGACCTATTAAATACCAACAAATTACAACTTTCATCTTGATCTGTCTACCATGTACTAACATTTACTGTCTATTTATTTGCCATCATTTGTACATTTGACTTACCATCCACGTCCACTTATTGTTGTATCTTCACTTACCACAGTCCTATACGATCCCTCTGGTCTCATACGACTCCTAATACTACTTTCAAGAGGGTGAGGCGAGTCAGGAGGCCTCTACTTAGTGCGTCTTGGACAACTTCGTTCTGAACGTGACGGGGTCATATGTGGGCGGCATTGGGCACCGAGTATGTGACGAAGAACTTCAGAAATGCCATTCACTATTGTCTGTTTGCCACTGGTGCCTGGGGAGCACAGAACTACTGATCTATGTATGCTGAACCATCACTGATTAAAGTTATTGAAAGTGTTTTATGTTCTTTTGTATTTACATACAAAGTTTGTTATACAAACTCATATCGCTATGACAGTGATGATTGATTCCCAGCTTTTAATGTATCACTACCATAGCTTTATCCCGTGTGACCTGAACTGTGGAGAGGATTGTGAACTTGTATATGAGGGAGTAACTCCTGACGCTCCTCCCCTGCCACACTAGCCCTTGGCTGCTTCTCCCTTGCCATATTAGTTCTTGGCTCCTTCTCCTCTGCCATACCAGCCCTTGGCTGCTCTTCCCTTGCCATATCATTCCTCTCTCTGTTTTCTCCCACCTCTCCTTGCAGCATTCCTGTCCTCTTTGTATTCTTCTCGCTTGCCATATCCAACCTAGTCTGCTCCTACCCTCGAGCATCATTCTTTTGTCTGCTCCTCCCCGCCCCAACTCCTTTTCGTTTATTTTTCCGTTACCGAAGCCACCCTTATCTGCTCCTCCCTTTCCGCTATCCCAATTTTCTGTTCCTTTCCTTCTGCTGCCACCTTTTCTGCTCTTCCCCTGCTGCACACACCCTTGACTGATCCTCCCCTGCCGCTCCCTACGTTGTCTCCTCCCCTTCCTTACCCACCCTGGTCGGCCCCTCCTCTCCCGCAACTCCCTTTGTCTGCTCTTCCCCTCCTGCATCCATCCTTCGGTGCTCCTTCCCTTCCGTAGTGCAGCGGATAGTGTTGAGATCTACTAGCCCAAAGGCACAAATCGAGTCCCGGACAGTCAGACCAACTGTTGGTCCTTATATTTGGAGCTGGTCGATGACTGAGTACCTGGCGTATACATGTGGTGTATATATAGCGTTAAGAAATTGTGTAGGTACAACGTCAGGTGACGGACAACGCAAGTGTACAACTCTTTCACCGTAACACACAAAGCGTCGTCACAGTAATCACATCCCTGTCCGCTATGACGCTTCACATTACGTAAGAAACATGGGTCTTCTGAGAGACTATCTGCAGAGCCATGGCTGAGTCTAAGGCAGTTCAGCAGTTTATATATATATATATATATATGTAAGTACGTCATAAACAGAACACAAATGACCTCTGACCCGCTTCAACGAGGTACAAATTGGAGCTTGCTAGTGTGTTTTCTATACTTCATTTATTCCCTTTCTAAAGGAAGGTTAACAAAAAATCACAGTATAATTTCTAGGTTCATCAGCGTCCAAATCACAGGTCGGGATCAACAGGAAAATAAGGGCTTTAGCCTCGTTCTGTATCCTGTTTCTGAGTTCCAGAAGCTGGCTAGTCTGCCTCAGGCCCCATAAAGACACATGAGAAGAATTAGTTAATACGTGATGAGGGAGATTGCCTTTGTAGACTGTAATACCATACTCTGGGACCATAATTACTGAAGTGTTCACGTTATTACAGAAGCAAGATGGTAATACAGAGAGAGAGAGAGAGAGAGAGAGAGAGAGAGAGAGAGAGAGAGAGAGAGAGAGAGAGAGAGAGAGAGAGAGAGAGAGAGAGAGATCGTGGAAGAGATGGCGTATACAGGAAACAGGAAAGGGCAGGTGTGATAAATAAGAGGAAAAAGAGGAGAGAGGGAAGCTGACACGACAGATAAGTCAGACGAGGGAAATTCTACCAGAAACGAAATAACACTTGTGGGAGACTGGGGTCTACATACCAGGTTCCTGGGTTAGGTTCTCTTGTCTGTGGTGACCAGACTAACATTACTGGTTGTACAATCTTGATGTACTGACCATCATTGTGTGCAGTACAGCAATACTATCTGTTCAGCAGAGGTACTGACCACAAGTTTGTATTGTTCAGCATTGATGGATGTACCAAACAGATTCACTGACCACCAGTGTGTACGGTAGAACAGCACGTGCTGCGCCTGCTAGATATACTGACCACCAGTGTGTACTGTACAACATTACTGTCTGTACTACCTGCGTGTAGCATCAGTCATATGATCTCTCTACCTGACCAAGGTCCTGTTAACCTGGCACTCACCTCACCAGTATAACATCCACTGGAACTGTTGTGGGAACACCTCAGAACACACTTGTGGTAGTTGCTAGGTTTACTGTGACGATACCCCACAACGTATATGCGTTGGTTGCTAGGTTTGCTGTGTCGATATCCCACGACACGCATGTACAGGTCGCTAGGGGCACTTTGAGGATATCTTACGACACACGTGTGCTGGTCACCATGGTTACTGTGAGGATACACCACGACACAAGAGTACGGGTCGTTAAGGTTACTGTGAAGATCCCACAAGTTCAAAGCACCAGAGTGTTTACTATCATCCAGGTGGAGGAGTGTTAGCCACACAGAAAGGGTTAACGAGGTATCTGTCCTCAAGACACAGTTGTAAGCAGCACACATCTGCAGACATCAACCCCTCCCCTTCCACACACACACACACACACACACACACACAAGCACACACACACCAGCCTTATAGCCAGTGTCTATCTGTGTGTGTGTGTGTGTGTGTGTGTGTGTGTGTTACAGAGAGTAAGGTGACTTAAAAGCCGTATATATAAGCACCATATGATCGTGGTCATCATGCGTTATGCGTGAGATGGAACAGTGCGTCAGCTGAAGATCTGTACACAGTAGTTCCTGTACCATGGGTGGAGGTTGGATCCGTCGCTATGGGTTTTCTTTTTTGTTTTCCCCTTCGCTGTTAGTCCAGATGTTGAGCCGTGGGCTTTTGTGACCAATGTCTTAAATCCTTCGCTTTTCTCTGCTTCCGTCGATTATCATTACATTCCCGTGAAATGCTTAAGTATTTACTGGCATGTTAAACGATTTGAACTAACTTTCTCGTCGGTTTAATTTCAGGGTAAGAACTTCCATCACCTGAGCTGTATACCGCAGTCCTTACACAAACCAAATTACTTCACGAGTTATGCAAGTAATTTCAAGTTTGTGGATGCAGAACGAAATATAGTCCACATTAATGAAATTAATTTCGTGTTTCATATATTTCAGAGTGAAAATCTGCTTAAGACATATACGTGTGTGTGTGTGTGTATATATATATATATATATATATATATATATATATATATATATATATATATATATATATATAGGTCATTCATTTATAAGGTTTTAAAGAGATCTAGAGAAGCACTAGTGACAAGAAATACCTGAACCCACTCCTGTAAAGAAGGTCTAAGTATCACAGTTTTAATCTTCTATAATACTAAATCTATTCATCATTCCTGTAGGCTTGAGGCGAAGCCTTATAATGGGTCAACATCACGGGAAAATATCGACGCTTGCCGGTGTATCCGTATGGGAACGAATGCTTCAGTGTGTAAAGACTAACATTGGAACAATTTGTTTTCTTATAGAATATTTTTTTTTCTGATGTATGGGCAGGGCTGACCAAACTCCCAACCTCCATGAACCCATGATTCTCTTAAATGATTAATTCCATGACGAAGACACTCATGTGTATTCTGAAACGAGTTTATCTTTTACCGAAGGCATCTGTCTGGTGTAATCACTTGAGGTTTTCCTTTCACAGGATTGAAGTCGAAAAATATATAGCTATAAGATCTGATGATTATATTCCATAGCAATATTATTTTAGTGTTCCTCAATGGTGTGTTTGAAATGTCCCATAGATTTAAAGATCCGGTATTTTCGACTGCAGGGTTCCTTCGATCCAAATTACGTGGGGTCTATCGTCCATCACTCCAGGGGTCGAGAGCTGCAAGATTCCAGATCTGCATCGAAATATAACCATAGTGATGTTTATCCTCTGAAAGAAGGCTTGGGATTAGGCCGAGTTCCCGAAGATGATCTTTTTTTTCTTTACTTAAGAAAGATGCGTTTGGTCTATCGTATCGAAGCCCATGGTATATTCCCTCCAGTCTAATCATGGTCTGCCATCTAACATGGTTGTTACTTGTTCCATACGTATTCCAACGTGCCTACCACTACCGTAAGGATGGCCAGTGTAACAGGAGACTGCTACAGTGGTCGACGCACTTGACCAGCACATTCTCTCGGGGTCTGACTTTCCTTCCTTTTGGGTAAGTTAAAGCGTTGCTGTGTCCACGTCGTGTGGGGACAGGACAAGGTAAGAATGTTCATTGAGGAAGATAGAGGGAGAGG
>NC_092286.1:18428483-18435983 GCF_036320965.1 Panulirus ornatus | reverse complement strand
CACCTCCCTAGTGCCGGGAGTGTCGGGCAGCAGAGCCTAACTTCGCTGTGCCTCACTCTGTGCCTCACCACAAAGGCCGATGCAGTGTACAGTAACCCAACACATATCTAGTCCATGGAATCTAGGAGAGGCCGTCACCGCTTCAGCGAACATGTGTGCCTTATCAAGGAGTCAGGAGGTGGCCGTCTCTCCCTCAGTGTGAGATGGCTCACAGAGCCCAGGGTTAGCTGCCACTGCCACTATGTGAGCTTGCTCGCGGAGTTCAAGGGGTAGCTTTCACTCTCTCAGTTTGATACTACAAGACGAAAATTCAAAAACCCTACCAGGAAATTCAAAACAATATTTGTTTGTCCACTGTTACTGATTGTGTGCACTGCGTACTTGTCCTTAGGTCACCAGAGATTATTGTACCAAAGTCCTTTTCCTCACTTATCTATTGTAGTCTAGCAGACTTCATATTTTAACTTGCCTTTGTATTTTTACTACCGATGTATAAAACGTTTTACTTATCGATATCAAATACTCTCTCTCTCTTTCTCTCTCTCTCTCTCTCTCTCTCTCTCTCTCTCTCTCTCTCTCTCTCTCTCTCTCTCTCTCTCTCTCTCTCTCTCTCTCTCTCTCTCTCTCTCTCTCTCTCTCTCTCTCCCTGTATATATATATATATATATATATATATATATATATATATATATATATATTTCTTACTTGATTGCCGTTTCCCGCGTCAGCAAGATAGCGCCAGGAACAGCTGAACAAAGGTAGCATCCGCTCACATCCATCCTTAGGTTGTCATGCGTAATGCATCGGCATCATAACCACAGTTTCCTGTTCACAACCACGCCCAACAGACCTTTCCATGGTTTACCCCAGACGCTCAGTTCATATGTAGCACGTCGACCCCAGTATACTATAGCGTTCCACTTCACTCCATTCCGTGCACGTCCTCTTATCGTCCTCCTGCAAGGGGAGGCCCCAATCACTCAAAATCTTTTTCACTCCATCTTTCCATATCCGTGATCCCGGTCCTCCTTGTTCCCTCCATCTCTGACACATATATCTTCTTTATCAACCATTCCTAACTCATTCTCTCCATGTGCCCAAACCATTTCAGCACACCTTCCTCTGCCCTCTCTACCAGAGTATTTCTATTACCACACATCTGTCCTACCCTTTCATCATTTACTCGATCAAACAACCTCGCACCAAATATTTCCTTCAAACATTTCATTTGCATTACATCCACCTTCCTCTACACAACTTTATCTATAGCCCATGCCTCGCATCTATATAATATCAATGGGACTATTATACCTTCACACATATCGATTTTTGCCGACCCAAATCATGGTCTCTCCTTCCACACATTTTTCATCGCTCTCAGAACCTTCGCCCCCTCCCCCTCACGTCCGGTTCCATGGTTCCATTCTCTGCCATGTTTACCCCCTAGGTATTTACAACACTTCGCTTCCTCCACGTTTTTTCCATTGAATCTCACACCCCTGCTAACCTATCCCTCAACTCTTGCTATTATTTATTCTCAACTTCCTCCTTTCATTCACTCTTCCAAACTCAGTCACCAGCCTCTGCAGTTTCACACACAAATCTACCACCAGTACTTTATCATCAGTAAACAACAACTGGCTCACATCCCAGCCGTTCTCATTCCCTTCAGACTTCAGACTTCATTCCTGAAACCACATTGCACCTCCCGAATCTAAAACTCTGTACATGCCTTCACTCTCTAAACAGCCACCTTTCCATACAATTTACCAGGGTACACTCAACCAACTTATACCTCTGTAGTTTGAGCACTCTTCTTTATCCCCCTTGTCTTTATAAAGTGGCTCTATAAGTACTTTTCGCCAACTCTCAAGGTACTTCACCATGATCCATACATAAACTGATTATCCCAACAAACCAATCAACAACCCAGCCATTCCCTTTCTTATCAGATTCAATTGCAATACTATCTACTCCAAATGCTTTGCCACATTTCATCTTTCACGGATCTTTCACCACCTTTCCTCTCTTAACAAAAGCACTCTTCATGACTTACTTCGCATACCACCCAGATACAAGCACCCTGTATCTGCCATCCTGTCATTATACATACTCAGTAGTCCTTCAAAATACTCATTACACCTCCAAGATGAAATTCTTTTGAGAGTGAAACAGGTCCTCAAAGAGATTACGTACGACATCAATTACACAGATTACCGTGTAAAGATAATCTGACTGATTAAACGTTTACTCATTTCATTACCTCCTCAAAGCCTTCCTGGAGTAAGAATATCCCTCATTCCAGTTCTGCGTGATGGGAGTAATTTCTTGCATAAAATGGCTTTTCCAGTAGAACTCCACTGATTCAGATTATTCCAAAACTCTCAAGGCAAACCTCTGCTCTGTGTGACAGGTAATTTACCACAGACGACCAAAGAGATTTATTCACTATATTTTCCTGAATATTTCATAACAGAGAAACTAATAATGATTATAGTTTAGTGTTCTATCAACAGAGAAATATCACATCTTTTAAATGACTCATCAGTTTCATAAGTCTTCCATAGACTATCATGGATATTCTCTAAGGAATGCATATATGAAAATGATAACAATTTAATTCATACTTATAACTGACAGTGAACATGGACGCTTCAAGAATGACTGGGAGCTTATATATATATATATATATATATATATATATATATATATATATATATATATATATATATATATATATATATATATATATATATATACAAAATTCTTTTATTTTATACTATTCGCCATTTCCCGCGTCAGCGAGGTAGCGCCAAGAGCAAAGGACTGAGCCTTTGGGGGAATATCCGCACCTGGCCCCCTTCTCTGTTCCATCTTTTGAAAATTCAAAAACGAGAGGGGAGGATTTCCAGCCACCCACTCTCTTCCCTTTTAGTCGCCTTCTACGACACGCAGGGAATACATGAGAAGTATTCTTTCTCCCCTTTCATTTTCTAATTTTCCAAAAGAAGGAACACAGAAGGGGGCAAGTGAGGATAATCTCTCAAAGGCTCAGTCCTCTGTTCTTGGCGCTATCTCGCTAACGAGGAAAATGGCGAATAGTATGAAAAAAAAAAAAATATATATATATATATATATATATATATATATATATATATATATATATATATATATATATAAATATATATATATATATATATATATATATATATATATATATATATATATATATATATATATATATATATATATATATATATATATATATATATATATATATATATTGGTAAACAGAACATCCCAGACAAGACCACACAGACTTTACGTGAAAATGAAAAGACGTGTCCTGAAGTTCACATAAGCGCTGCCAGTAGCAACAGGCAACTAAAGAACTGATGAAACACGTTTTTTGTACTTAAAGATTAAGAACGCATGAAAAACAAACGTTCTCACTCACGTTTACTGCATCTTTCTGTGTATATAGGGTATTAGGCCTTGGGCTGGAGCACACCTAAAGCACTGCAGGTATGTTGAGTACTTTGTTACGGTTCATGCACTGAATTCCTAAGTTTGTCTGTGTTTACATTAAGTGTTTCGAGAAAACGCAAGACATTACGATGTGCCGCAGTCATTCTTGTCTCAAGCTCAGCCAGGCGATGACAGCTAGCCTATTATTTCTCCTTTTACTTTCTCCTCTTCATCAATGTCCAAGGCTGTGATATCCGGTGTTATATAACTGTGTTTTGCTGAGGTTGGTAACGGGAGGTTCTTGATCAAGGACTCCGACGGTGTGTGATGTTTGAGATAAGATATTCTCTCACCAACTTTTCTTCCTGTGGCAGTGTTGAAGGGTTTGGCCCAGCACGTCTGCTAGACCGCTCTAGAAGTTTTCTTTTCTCTGATATTTGCATCAGGAGCTTGATGTGATCTGACGCTAACAAACCGTTCACACACGCAACGATGACCTTCTCTGTAATCTAAATACATACCGGTAAATGTTAACCTCTCAAGAAGTAACTTGTTTAGCTCATTGATTTGTGAGGATGTGCAAGAGAATGAGAGAGATAGAATGTCTGTGCTTGCGTGTGTCTGTTTGTGTACACATAACCACAGGAATTATATGTTTTCACAACCCACATTATACTTAATCTTCTTACATAATTTCAACTCTGACTTACAGATAAAAGTCAACTGAATTTTATTTTCTTATAATCATCACAGAGAATTTGAAAATTTGACAGATTTTTTTGTCTGTATTATCGATCTAATCTTTCTTGTTTACTGAAGGTAGACACTGGTATGAAACACAACAATTTCTTCACATTCTTTTTTTCCTCTGTGATACGTCATATACGTATGATCCTTGGTGAGGTGCTGCAAGGGAAGGTGGCAGTATGTCAGGCAACAATAGCAATACAGCTATGACAGCGGCTGTATCGACCACCAGAGAACGACTTTGCCAGCACCTGCTGGTGCCACACGTGTTGTGCTGGTGTGTGGTGTCCAAAAGCTAAAATTCGAAGACTCTGACATAAAGTGTAACTTAAACCTGAAGAAGCTCATCGATACTCGCTTAAAGCACGTAGACTGGCTTGTCTATGTACTTGAATCCTTCTAAAAAAATATTCTGAAAGAAGTGATGCTCTGCAAATGTGGAAAAGGAAATTAAGTTTGCTTGTCTTAAAATATTTGGATACTTTTTCTAACTTACGTTAATTAACGTACCCAGAAGCTCATTATATACATACAGAAAATCCTTTATGATAATCCTAAAACAAAAGTTCCATGAGAGAAATGCTTGGTTTTAACGGTTGATTTTCTTGGGGGTCTGCAGTATGTGAGGGTTATGTGATGGGATGGCATGCAATTACGTCACGTCCCTCTCTGCTTATGAGGGTAACATTGTACTCAAGTTGTACTCATCCTGAACATTCCAGCTCATCCCAGTACAGGTAATGATGACATGGAGTAAAACTCCAAAGTATCCTAGGTCATTAAATAATTCAAGCAGACGTTGAGTCTATCATTATATTACGAGAGATACAGGAATATCACAAGGACATATGTTTCTTACTTCATCCTCTGTGGATTGTGTGAGACAACACTACTCATGAGTTTACATGAGAAAGACAGACCACTAGAGCGCTGACTAGCCCACGACTAGTCTGTCTGGTAAAATATGGAAAATTAACTTCAGAAAATGTCATTCCACTCTTCAGTTTTTTAAGCTATCACCGACTCCCAGCTGCTGCACGTTAACCTTCTAGTGTTCCCGTTACCGCTGTCTTTTATATAACTTTTTTCTAAAGTCTCTGTAGTCTTATCATTCACTACGTCTGAGGGTAACTTGGGAAAAGAAGCCTTTTCTCACGTCCGTACTACATTTTTTAGCTTTGAGTTTTATTACATTTGTCCTGGTAACCGTATTTTCTTCTTTCAAAAAGGTGTTTGTGATATACTTTATCCTCACCACCTTTAGAGAGCATAGTACTTACTAAATACCTTCACCTAGTACCTATCCATTTGCATATAATCTATATCTTTAGAATATTTGATTCTATAAAAAACCATTCACAGACCTGGTGGCTACTGGTCGCCATAGATGGTAGACGTGGGTGGGTGGGCGGGAAGAGGGGGAGAAGGGGGGGTTATGAAGTATGACCAGAGAAGACCACTTGGGCGAGGGTGGGAGAGAAGACCAGGTGGCTCAGTCCCTGTACTATATTTGGCTCTCAACTCTTTAATGGTGTTGCAATCTGTAAGAAAAAATAGTCACAAATTTTTGTCTTCTCTCAATATGAGATTTTTTTCCCCATTTAAATGTGTCTCATATTTTCTCTTTTCTGGAAAACCAGAGAGTCCACGGGGTGAGCTTTTACTTATGTATATATACGTTTTTATTCTCGTAACACTCCCCATCCACCAACCTTTGATGTGAACTGGTCTCACCAACGCATTTCTAATTTCTTAAATAATTATCATTCCAAGGTTGATTCTATATCTCTCTATCATTCCATCCATCCCACATATCCTCGTATCAGTCATAATCCTTATCTTTATTAATCAAGTTCTTATTTTCTATGAAATTACGCTACTTTGAAGCTTACAAGCGTTGTATTGCCGCATGATCATTTAAAACAACATATGGACCAATCAGGGATTCATCCCGCTGAAAATATAAACAGAAGAATCTGGGCCACGCTGGTAGACGCCCAAGTGAAAAATGGCCACAAAACGATTGATGGCCACCCGACGGTTGCGGAATGTATGAGCAAAAATGCCACTGAAACTGATTGAAAATGACTCAGTGTGGCATTTATGCTATGTCCAAATGTCTCAGTATTTTGTACATATGGTCCAGTGTTTCGATAGCAAGTGTTGTGAAGCCCCGGAGGCTCTTGCTTTAGTCTCGTCAAGAGATAAGTTTATTTCATCACCACAAGCAAATATGCGCACAACAATAGACTGGAGTTCTTGTCTCGTTAATGTTAATGTAACGTTGGCTTCTCCCTAAGTACAACATTCATTAATCGAAGATAATATATTTACCAAGGTTAACATTATCTTCCCTATTGGTATTCCTTTGATTTGGTTTATCCTGCTGTTTAACCCATAGTAACTAACTAATCACATATGGAAAAGATTTTAATTTATATTTAGTTTCTTGCAACACGTTAACTTATCCATCATAGAGACTGTGGACGATTCCTGTCAAGTTCATTGGAGCAAAGTCTGTATCCACCTAACGAGGCTATAAGCAAACCTATAGGAATAGTGTCCAAGCAGCGGCGTGGGTTTATGTGTGCCATACTGTTATATCCAGACCAGGAGGAGTTGGAATGGTATGATGAAGTGGATGCAACAGTTGTAGGTATACTGAACGTAACTAAAGATACCTCAGGAAATCCAATAATCTAATACTGATACAGAGCCGAGGTTTGACATCACAAATGATCTTTCATCACAAAGATTAATTGAGCCTAGTTTAAAATTACTCTGTGATTCCTCCAATGTATATCAATTTGAATTCAAAGAATTTTTGAAGATAAGCATTTTTTTCTGTCTATCACTTGGTTACAATATTCCAAATTGCAAATTGCTATACACTTTCATACCTTTGCACAGATTGCAAGGTCATTGTTCGTTACACTAACTGGTATTGCTGTCAATGAGAACTGAAACTGCGTATATCTCCTATTTTCTACTATGTTCATCACGGTTTATTTTCATTATGGTCTTCGAAGAAATTTGGATCAATATCAGCGTTCTTGTGTGTGTGTGTGTGTGTGTGTGTGTGTGTGTGTGTGTGTGTGTGTGTGCGTGTTGGGGGAGAACATGAGGGTTAAGTAAAGAGCCATGGTGACCACTGGGGGGGTGGGGTCAATATGGGACAAGACTGGGGGAAGGTGACGGGTCCAAAATTCCTAAAAAGTGAGCCTCGTAGTTATTGAATGACGTCCTTACTATTTTCCTTCTCCACTCCTTTCCTCATTTTCCCAT